>NW_027590368.1:160000-342500 GCF_964213995.1 Mustelus asterias | reverse complement strand
TATATTCAGAGAGAGAGTGAGCGACAGAGACACACACACACATCTATTCAGAGAGAGTCAGAGAGCGTCAGAGAGATAGAGAGACATACATGAAGATACAAAGAGATATAAAGAGAGAGAGACAGGATGATATGTAGGTTAGGTGGATTGCCATGCTAAATTGCCCCTTAGATTGCAAAAATGTGAAGCTTTGGTCATGCTAAATCATCCCTCAGTTTCCAAATATCTGAATGTTAGTTGGTTTGGCCATGCTAAATTGCCCCTTAGTATTCAAGGGTGTGCATGTTGGGTTAATTGGCCATGTTAAATTGTTCCTCCGAGTCCAATGATGAGTAGGTCAGGTGGATTGCCCATGGTAAATTGCCCCTTAGTGTCCAAAAATGTGAAGATTTGGTGAATTGACCATGCTACGTTGCCACTTAGTGCCCAAAGATGAATAGGTTAGGTGGATTGGCCGTGCTAAATTGACACCAACTGTGGAAGTTTCCCATCCCGCCCACCTTGGGAATTGTAACAGGCAGGGCAGGACCATGCAAAAGTCTCTCATAGAATCCCTACAGTGCAGAAGGAGGCCATTCCGCCCATCGATTCTGCACTGACTCTCCGGAAGAGCAGCCTATCCAGGCCCTCCCCTCCACCCTATCCTGACCCCTCCACCCTATCCCCATAACCCCGTGTATTCACCATGACTAAATCACCTCAGCCACGCTCGCCCCAAGACTGGAAAATCCCGCCCCTAGTGTCCAAAGATGCGAAGGTTAGGTGGATTGGCCATGCCAAAATGATCTCTTCCTGTCCAAAGGTGGGCTCTGTGTTCCCGTATTTAGTAAGGGTTTAAGATGATGAGATAGAAAGTTTGCCACAGTGCACACAAACAGGCAGCATTGGCAGCATTGTAGCTGGAAGCTTCAAATGACAAACAAATCTTCATGTCTGAAGTCAATGGATCAAAGAGTGAACGATGGATTTCATTGTAGACAATTGTGTGGTCACCCACTTTAAAACGGATAGAACAGATTGCTTTATGAATGGGGAAAAGCTAGAAAGAGTGGAGGCCCAAAGAGACTTGGGGCGGTCACATCAACATAGAAAATAGGAGGAGGCCATTCAGCCCTTTGAGCCTGACCCACCATTCAACACTATCATGGCCGATCCTCTGTCTCAATGCCATACACCAGCGCTCTCCCCATACACCTCGACACCTTTAGAGTCTAGAAATCTATCTCTTTTCTTAAATATATTCAGTGACTTGATCTCCACAGCATTCTATGGGAGAGAATTCCACAGGTTCACCACCCTCTGGGTGAAGAGGTTTCCCCTCATCTCAGTCCCAAATGGCGTCCCCCGTATCCTGAGACTGTGACCCCTTGTTCCAGACACCCCCAGCCGGAGGAAACAATATCCCTGTATCCAGCCTGTCCAGCACTGTCAGAATTTTATACCCTTCAATTAGATCCCCGCTCACTCTTCTACATTCCAGTGAATACAGGCCCAGGCGACCCAATCTCCCCTCAGACATCAATGCTGCCATCCCAGGAATCAGTCTGGTGAACATTCACTGCTCTCCCTCTGTGGCAGGTACATCCTTCCTCAGATAAGGAGAGGAACACTGTACACAAGACTCCAGGTGTGGTCTCACCTAGGCTCTGTCCAGCTGCAGTAAGACATCCTTGCTCTTCCACTCGAATCCTCTTGCAATGAAGGCCAACATGGGTGTCACAGTGGTTAGCTCTGCTGCCTCACAGCGCAACGGACCCGGGTTCAATTCTGGTCTCGGGTCACTGTCTGTGTGGAGTTTGCACGTTCTCCCCGTGTCTGCGTGGGTTTCCTCCGGGTGCTCCGGTTTCCTCCCACACTCCAAAGATGCGCGCGTTAGGTTGATTGGCCGTTATGAATTGCCCCTTAATGCTAGGGGGATTAGGATATTGTGAGTGAGACTGTGGGACTGTTCTCTATCTGTGTGTGTGTGAGACTGTGCGTGTATCTATGTGTGTGTGTGTGTGAGACTGTGCGTGTAACTATGTGTGTGTGTGTCTGTGTGTGAGACTGTGCGTGTATCTATGTGTGTGCATCACTGCGTTTGTGTGTGTTTCACTATCTTCCTGTCTCCCAGTCCCCCAGTCCCAGAATCTGCTTCTCTTTAAACAGATGCTGCCTGTCCTGCTCAGTATTCCGGCATTGACTATTTCACAATCTGAGGAGTTGTGAATGCTGCGATCATCAGCGAACATCTCACCTATGGAGGGAAGGTCAGTGATGGAGCAGCTGAAGATGGTTGGGGCCTCGGACACTCACCCTGAGGAACTCCTGCAGTGATGTCCCGGGACTGAGAGGATCGGCTTTGAGATAATCGGCACATTGGGGGAAAGCTTGGAAAGCAGAGGATGCTGATTTAAGGTAAATGGCGAAAGCGGCAACATGAGGCAATATCTGTGGCTTTGGAGTGATCCTTGTTGTACCCCACTATTAGCTGCTTGCCCTCCTGAATATCTCACTGTTACTCTCTGCATTACTATCTCATCCCTATCTCTCAGTGACTCTGCCTCTCTCCATCTCTCCGGGGAAATTATAATGGGGAGCAAAGAAATGGCAGCAGAATTGAACATATACTTTGGTTCTGTCTTCACAAAAGAGGCACAGATAACCTGGCAGAAATGTTAGGGAACCAATGCTTTAGTGAGAGTGTGGAATTGAATTGAAGGAAATCAGTATTAGTAAGAAAATGGTGCTGGGGGAATGAATGGGGTTAAAGGCTGACAAAGCCCCAGGGCCTGATAATCTACATCCCAGAGTATTAAAGGAAGCGGCGCTGGAAATATTGGATGCATTGCTGGTCATCTTCCAAAATTCTATAGACAAGAACAAAGAACAATACAGCACAGGAACAGGCCCTTCGGCCCTCCAAGCCCGCGCCGCTCCCCGGTCTAGGATTGAATCCTGAATCCAGGATCCCCGCCCAATTTTCCAGCCTATCTACATACCAATATCCTATCCACCGAGCTGTCCCTCACAGCTACGATGCTTTGTTCATTACAACCTATTAACTTACCCCCACGCCCCATTCCAGACCATGTGATCTCCAGGGAGAGGCGAAAACCCAGAGTGAAAAACCCCAGGGCCAATATGGGGAAAAGAAATCTGGGAAATTCCTCTCCGTCCCCCTGAGGCGATCGAAACGAGTCCAGGAGATCACAATGGCCCCGATCGGAAAATGCTTCCCAACCCTAGTCATTTCCACTTCCACGAACACCATATGAATTCCCTGCCCCCGAGACAGGTTCCCAACTATCCGCAGTCTCGCTCTGTACTGGCACCAGCAAGATGATCATAGAATGAAGCCTTGAAACGAGAAACAAGGAACAATTAGCCCGCGCCGCTCATTGGTCCAAACTAGACCACTCTTTTGTATCCCTCCATTCCCACTCCGTTCATATAGCTGTCTAGATAAGTCTTAAATGTTCCCAGTGTGTCCGCCTCCACCACCTTGCCCGGCAACACATTTCAGGCCCCCACGACCCTCTGTGTGAAATATGTCCTTCTGATATCTGTGTTAAACCTCCCCCCCTTCACCTTGAACCTATGACCCCTCGTGAACGTCACCACCGACCCGGGGAAAAGCTTCCCACCGTTCACCCTATCTATGCCTTTCATAATTTTATGCACCTCTATTAAGTCTCCCCTCATCCTCCGTCTTTCCAAGGAGAACAACCCCAGTTTCCCCAATCTCTCCTCATAACCAAGCCCCTCCATACCAGGCAACATCCTGGTAAACCTCCTCTGTACTCTCTCCAAAGCCTCCACGTCCTTCTGGTAGTGTGGCGACCAGAACTGGACGCAGTATTCCAAATGCGGCCGAACCAACGTTCTATACATCTGCAACATCAGACCCCAACTCTTATACTCTATGCCCCGTCCTATAAAGGCAAGCATGCCATATGCCTTCTTCACCACCTTCTCCACCTGCGACGTCACCTTCAAAGATCTGTGGACTTGCACACCCAGGTCCCTCTGCGTCTCTACACCCTTTATGGTTCTTCCATTTATCGTGTAGCTCCTCCCTACATTATTCCCACCAAAATGCATCACTTCGCATTTATCAGGATTGAACTCCATCTGCCATTTCCTTGCCCAAATTTCCAGCCTATCTATATCCTTCTGTAGCCTCTGACAATGTTCCTCACTATCTGCAAGTCCTGCCAGTTTTGTGTCGTCCGCAAACTTACTGATCACCCCAGTTCCTCCTTCTTCTAGATCATTTATATAAATCACAAACAGCAGAGGTCCCAATACAGAGCCCTGCGGTACACCACTAGTCACAGGCCTCCAGCCGGAAAAAGACCCTTCCACTACCACCCTCTGTCTTCTATGACCAAGCCAGTTCTCCACCCATCTAGCCACCTCCCCCTTTATCCCATGGGATCCAACCTTTTTCACTAGCCTACCATGAGGGACTTTGTCAAACGCTTTACTAAAGTCCATATAGACAACATCCACGGCCCTTCCTTCGTCAACCATTTTGGTCACTTCTTCAAAAAACACCACCAGGTTAGTGAGGCATGACCTCCCTCTCACAAAACCATGTTGACTATCGTTAATGAGTTTATTCCTTTCTAAATGCGCGTACATCCTATCTCTAAGAATCTTCTCCAACAACTTCCCCACCACGGACGTCATGCTCACCGGCCTATAATTACCCGGGTTATCCTTCCTACCCTTCTGAAATAACGGGACCACATTGGCTATCCTCCAATCCTCTGGGACCTCACCTGCGTCCAGTGACGAGACAAAGATTTGCGTCAGAGGCCCAACGATTTCACCTCTCGTCTCCCTGAGCAGTCTTGGATAGATTCCATCAGGCCCTGGGGATTTGTCAGTCTTTATATTCTCTAACAAACCTAACACTTCCTCCTTTGTAATGGAGATTTTCTCCAACGGTTCAACACTCCCCTCAGAGACACTCCCAGTCAACACATCCCTTTCCTTTGTGAATACCGACGCAAAGTATTCATTTAGGATCTCCCCTACTTCTTTGGGCTCCAAGCATAAGTCCCCACTTTTGTCCCTGGAAGGTCCGATTTTTTCCCTAACAACCCTTTTGTTCCTAACGTATGAATAAAATGCCTTTGGATTCTCCTTAATCCTGTCTGCCAAGAACATTTCGTGGCCCCTTTTTGCTCTTCTAATTCCCCGTTTGAGTATTTTCCTACTTTCATTGTACTCCTCCAGAGCTCCCTCCGTTTTTAGCTGCTTGGACCTAACATACGCCTCTCTTTTCCTTTTGACCAGTCCCTCAATTTCCCTGGTTATCCACGGTTCTCTAATCCTACCCTTCCTATCCTTCTTTTTTACATGCACATGCTTGTCCTGTAGCCCTAACAACCGTTCCTTAAAAGACTGCCACATACCAGATGTGGATTTACCCTCAAACAACCTCTCCCATTCAAGAGCTGCCAATTTCTGCCTGATCCCAATAAAGTTAGCCTTCCCCCAATCCAACACCTTACCCTTGGGACACCACTCATCCTTTTCCATCACTATCCTAAAGCTAACAGAATTGTGGTCACTATTTGCCACATGTTCCCCAACCAAAACTTTGAAGACCTGACCGGGCTCATTCCCCAGTACTTGGTCCAGTATAGCCCCCTCTCAAGTCGGGCTGTCCACATATTGTTCCAACGAACCCTCCTGTACACATTTTACAAATTCCTCCCCATCCAGAGTCCCTGCCCTCAGCGATTTCCAGTCTATACCAGGGAAATTGAAGTCTCCCACTACAACAACCCTATATTTCCTGCACCTATCCAGTATCTCCTGACATATCCATTCTTCCACTTCCCTTGGGCTGTTGGGGGGCCTGTAGTACACCCCCAACATAGTGACTGCGCCTTTCCTGTTTCTAAGCTCCACCCAGAGTGACTCGTTACACGACCCCTCTGAATTGTCCTCCCTCTGCACCGCTGTAATATGCTCTCCAACCAATACCGCTACTCCCCCACCTCTTTTGGCCCCTCCTCTGTCTCGCCTAAAACACTTGTACCCCGGAATATTCAGCTGCCAGTCCTGTCCCTCTTTCAACCAAGTCTCTGTCACCGCAACCACATCCAAATTCCTCGTGCGCATTAAGGCCCCAAGTTCGTCTGTTTTACCTGCTACGCTCCTTGCATTGAAGTATAAGCACTCCAGACCCCCAGGCTCAGTGAGGTCGTCCTCCCCCAGAGTGCTCTTCTTCTTTGCCAGCCTTGTCCCAGCCCCAAGCTCGTCCCCAGCCACCACACTTATAGACCTAATAGTTTGATCCCCACCCCCCTGCCATACTAGTTTAAACCCCCCCAAACTGCACTAGCAAAGCTCCCAGCCAGGATATTTGTGCCCTTCCAACTTAGTTGTGACCCGTCCTTCTTGTACAGGTGCCATCCTCTCCTGAAAACCTCCCATTGATCTATGAAAATGAAGCCCTCCCTCCTGGACCAGTCCTTTAGCCAAGCATTCATTTGAACCAACTCCCTATTCTTAGCCTCACTGGCACGAGGCATTGGGAGCAGCCCAGAGATGGCCACCCTAGTGACCCTACTTTTTAACCTATTTCCCAACTCTGGACAGACTCTGGAGCAGTTCCTACAGATTGGGGGGTGGCAAATGTAACCCCACTATTTGAAATAATCTTTTCACTTGCGTGTAATTTATCACAGAACACGGGCAGCATGGGCTTATCGAGAATGACGGGATAGTGTTGGGGTGGAGAAGTTATTCCTTCAAGTGGAAATCAGTGTAGTTTTGAAATGTGTTGAGGGTTTCTGCCTCTCCCCATTCATTCCTTCCCAACCACTCTGCCGAGGCTCCTTCTCACTTTCTACCAGACAATTATTTGTGTTCGAGAGTGGGTGCAGAGGAGATTGAAATGAAACGGACAGACAGTTAACTTCAACACTGAGAAATGTGAAGTGATGCACTTTGGACAATAAGTTGAGGAGAGAATCCATAAACCAACTGGGAACAAGTTAAATCATGTGCAGGTAAAGGGAAACCTTTTATCCCTCCATCAATCTGTGTCTCTCTCTTTTTCTCACTCTCTGTGTCTGTGTCTTCTGTCCATCTTCAGGTCGTCGTTGGCCTCTGGTATAGTACCAGAAGATTGGAGGTTAGCGAATGTTGTCCCATTGTTTAAGAAGGGGAACAGAGACTTCCCCGGGAATTATAGACCGGTGAGTCTCACTTCTGTTGTCGGCAAGATGTTGGAAAAAATTATAAGGGATAGGATTTATAGTTATTTGGAGAGTAATGAATTGATAGGTGATAGTCAGCATGGTTTTGTGGCAGGTAGGTCGTGCCTTACTAACCTTATTGAGTTTTTTGAGAAAGTGACCAAGGAGGTGGATGGGGGCAAGGCAGTGGACGTGGTATATATGGATTTTAGTAAGGCGTTTGATAAGGTTCACCATGGTAGGCTTCTGCAGAAAATGCAGATGTATGGGATTGGGGGTGATCTAGGAAATTGGATCAGGAATTGGCTAGCGGATAGGAAACAGAGGGTGGTGGTTGATAGTAAATATTCATCATGGAGTGCGGTTACAAGTGGTGTACCTCAGGGATCTGTTTTGGGGCCACTGCTGTTTGTAATATTTATTAATGATCTGGATGAGGGTATAGTTGGGTGGATTAGCAAATTTGCTGATGACACCAAAGTCGGTGGTGTGGTAGACAGTGAGGAAGGGTGTCGTAGTCTGCAGGAAGACTTAGACAGGTTGCAAAGTTGGGCCGAGAGGTGGCGGATGGAGTTTAATGCGGAGAAGTGTGAGGTAATTCACTTTGGTAGGAATAACAGATGTGTTGAGTATAGGGCTAACGGGAGGACTTTGAATAGTGTGGAGGAGCAGAGGGATCTAGGTGTATGTGTGCATAGATCCCTGAAAGTTGGGAATCAAGTAGATAAGGTTGTTAAGAAGGCATATGGTGTCTTGGCGTTTATTGGTAGGGGGATTGAATTTAGGAGTCGTAGCGTTATGTTGCAACTGTACACAACTCTGGTGCGGCCGCACTTGGAGTACTGTGTGCAGTTCTGGTCCCCACATTACAGGAAGGATGTGGAGGCTTTGGAGAGGGTGCAGAGGAGGTTTACCAGGATGTTGCCTGGTATGGAGGGGAGATCCTATGAGGAGAGGCTGAGGGATTTGGGATTGTTTTCGCTGGAAAGGCGGCGGCTAAGAGGGGATCTTATTGAAACATATAAGATGATTAGAGGTTTAGATAGGGTGGATAGTGATAGCCTTTTTCCTCTGATGGAGAAATCCAGCACGAGGGGGCATGGCTTTAAATTGAGGGGGGGTAGTTATAGAACCGATGTCAGGGGTAGGTTCTTTACCCAGAGGGTGGTGAGGGATTGGAATGCCCTGCCAGCATCAGTAGTAAATGCGCCTAGTTTGGGGGCGTTTAAGAGATCCGTAGATAGGTTCATGGACGAAAAGAAATTGGTTTAGGTTGGAGGGTCACAGTTTTTTTTTTTAACTGGTCGGTGCAACATCGTGGGCCGAAGGGCCTGTTCTGCGCTGTAATGTTCTATGTTCTATGTTCTATGTTCTATCTCTCCCTTTCTGGGAATCTGTGAAAAATATCCACAAATATCAGGCAGCCATTTGGCGTTTCTTCCCAGTGGCCATTTCGTGTGAACGCAGCACTGAGATATTTCTGACAGAGTTGTCTCTTCACTAAAGTAACGTTAGTATTTTAAATGTGACAGATACGCAGCTATGGAGACACAAACGAGGGCTGTATTCCCAGGACAGGATAGAGGGAGCTATACTTTGTATCTGACCCCGTGCTGTACCTGTCCTGGGAGTGTTTGATGTGGACAGTGCAGAGGGAGCTTTACTCTGTATCTAACCCCGTGCTGTACCTGTCCTGCGAGTGTTTGATGGGGACAGTGGAGAGGGAGCTTTATTCTGTATCTACCCCATGCTGTACAAGTCCTGCGCGTGTTTGATGGGGACAGTTTAGAGGGAGCTTTACTCTTTTTCTAACTCCATGCTTTATCTGTCCTGGGAGTGTTTGATGGGGACAATTTCAAGGGAGCTTTACTCTGTATCTAAACCCGTGCTGTACCTGTCCTGGGAGTGTTTGATGGGGACAGTGTAGAGGGAGCTTTACTCTGTATCTACCCCATGCTGTACCTGTCCTGCGAGTGTTTGATGGGGACAGTGTAGAGGGAGCTTTACTCTGTATCTAACGCCGTGATGTACCTGTCCTGGGAGTGTTTGATGGGGGACAGTGTAGAGGGAGCTTTACTCTGTATCTAACCCCGTGATGTACCTGTCCTGGGAGTGTTTGATGGGGACAGTGCAGAGGGAGCTTTACCCTGTACCTCGCCCATGCTGTACTTGTCCTGGAAGTGATTGATGGGGACAGGAGAGAGGGAGCTTTACTTTGTATCTAAACCCGTGCTGTAGCTGTCCTGGGAGTGTTTGATGGGGACAGTGTAGAGGGAACTTGACTCTGCATCAAACCCCGTGCTGTACTGTCCAGGGAGTGTTTGATAGGGACAGTGTAGAGGGAGCTTTACTCTGTACCTAACCCTGTGCTGTACCTGTCCTGGGACTGTTTGATGGGGACAGTATAGAGGGAGCTTTACTGTGTATCTAAGCCCGTGCTCTTCCTTTCCTGGTCGTGTTTGATGTGGACAGTGTAGAGGGGGCTTTACTCTGTACCTGTCCTGCGAGTGTTTGATGGGGGATAGTGCAGAGGGAGCTTTAATCTGTATCTAACCCCGTGCTGTATCTGTCCTGGGTGTGTTTGATGGGGACAGTGTAGAGGGAGCTTTTCTCTGTATCTCACCCCGTGCTGTATCTGTCCTGGGTGTGTTTGATGGGGACATTGTAGAGGGAGCTTTACTCTGTATCTAACCCCGTGCTGTACCTGTCCTGGGTGTGTTTGATGGGGACAGTGCAGAGGGAGCTTTACTCTGTATCTAACCCTGTGCTGTACCTGTCCAGGGAGTGTGTGATGGGGACAGTGCAGAGGAAGCTTTACTCTGTATCTAACCTAGTGCTGTACCTGTCCTGGGAGTGTTTGATGGGGACAGTGTAGAGGGAGCTTTACTCTGTATCTAAACCTGTGCTGTACCTGTCCTGGGAGTGTTTGATGGGGACAGTGTAGAGGGAGCTTTAATCTGTATCTAAACCCGTGCTGTACCTGTCCAGGGTGTGTTTGATGGGGACAGTGTAGAGGGGGCTTTACTCTGTATCTAAGCCCGTGCTGTACCTGTCCTGGTCGTGTTTGATGTGGACAGTGTAGAGGGGGCTTTACTCTGTATCTAACCCCGTGCTGTACCTGTCCTGGGAGTGTTTGATGGGGACAGTGTAGAGGGAGCTTTACTCTGTATCTACCCCATGCTGTACCTGTCCTGCGAGTGTTTGATGGGGACAATTTCAAGGGAGCTTTACTCTGAATCTAACCCCGTGCTGTACCTGTCCTGCGAGTGTTTGATGGGGACAATTTCAAGGGAACTTTACTCTGTATCTAACCCCGTGCTGTACCTGTCCTGGGAGTGTTTGATGGGGGACAATTTCAAGGGAGCTTTACTCTGTATCTAACCCCGTGCTGTACCTGTCCTGGGCGTGTTTGATGGGGACAGTGTAGAGGGAACTTTACCCTGTATCTCGCCCATGCTGTACTTGTCCTGGAAGTGATTGATGGGGACAGGAGAGAGGGAGCTTTACTTTGTATCTAAACCCCGTGATGTACCTGTCCTGGGAGTGTTTGATGGGGACAGTGTAGAGGGAGCTTTACTCTGCATCAAACCCCGTGCTGTACCTGTCCTGGGAGTGTTTGATAGGGACAGTGTAGAGGGAGCTTTACTCTGTACCTAACCCCGTGCTGTACCTGTCCTGGGAGTGTTTGATGTGGACAGTGCAGAGTGAGCTTTACTCTGTACCTGTCCTGCGAGTGTTTGATGGGGACAGTGCAGAGGGAGCTTTACTCTGTATCTAACCCTGTACTGCACCTGTCCTGCGAGTCTTTGATGGGGACAGTGGAGAGGGAGCTTTACTCTTTTTCTAACTCCATGCTTTATCTGTCCTGGGAGAGTTTGATGGGGAGAATTTCAAGGGAGCTTTACTCTGTATCTAACCCCGTGCTGTACCTGTCCTGGGAGTGTTTGATGGGGACAGGGTCGAGGGAGCTTTACTCTGTATCTAACCCCGTGCTGTACCTGTCCTGGGAGTGTTTGATGGGGACAGTGTAGAGGGAGCTTTACTCTGTATCTAACCTAGTGCTGTTCCTGCCCTGGTCGTGTTTGATGTGGACAGTGCAGAAGGAGCTTTACTCTGTACCTGTCCTGCGAGTGTTTGATGGGGACAGTGCAGAGGGAGCTTTACTCTGTATCTAACCCTGTGCTGTACCTGTCCTGGGAGTGTTTGATGGGGACAGTGTAGAGGGAGCTTTACTCTGTATCTAACCCTGTGCTGTACCTGTCCTGGGTGTGTTTGATGTGGACAGTGCAGAGGGAGCTTTACTCTGTATCTAACCCCGTGCTGTACCTGTCCTGGGTGTGTTTGATGTGGACAGTGCAGAGGGAGCTTTACTCTGTATCTAACCCTGTGCTGTACCTGTCCTGGGAGTGTGAAGCATCTTGGGATAATACTGTCCAAGGTGCTATATAAATGCAAGTTGTTGTTGTGTGTGTCTGAGTGTCAGCTTCTGTCCATGTCCAGGACACTGCACGTAACAGAGAATGATTCACTCTGGTCTGCGATTGTACATCTCGTGTGTGTCTCAGTGTCAGCTCTGAAACATGTACAGCACTATCCCATCCTGTTTCTGTGTCTCTCTGCCTCTGTATCTGTATCTCTCCCTCTCGCTCCATCTCTCTCCCCATGACTGAAACAAACTAGAGTTTCAATCCCACACTGGGATGCTGTTCAATGTGAGTTCAGTTTCCCAGAAATAAAAATCCTCAATTAAAAATTCCTTTGACACAGCAGAGGGAACTTTACTCAAAGTGAATTTGCGGCTGTCTTGAATTTGAACCCAAGTTTTCAATATGGGGGTGGCACAGTGATGCAGGGGTTAGCACTGCTTCCTCACAGTGCCAGGGACCCGCCTTCGATTCCCAGCATGGGTCACTTTCTGACTGGAGTTTGAACGTCCTTCCCGTGTGTGTGTGGGTTTCCTCCGGGTGCTCCGGTTTCATCCCACACTCCAAAGATAGAACAAAGAACATTACAGCACAGGAACAGGTCTTTCGGCTCTCCAATCCTGCACCGACCATGCTGCCTGACTGAACTAAAACCCCCTACCCTTCCGGGGACCATATCCCTCCATTCCCATCTTATTCATGTCTTTGTCAAGATGCCCTTGAAAAGTCACTATCGTATCCGTTTCCACTCCCTCCCCCGGCCGCGAGTTCCAGGCACCCACCACCCCCTGTGTAAAAAAACTTTCCTCCCACATCTCCTTTAAACCTTGCCCCTCGCACCTTAAACCTCTGCTCCCGAGTAATAACTCTACCACCCTGGGAAAAATCTTCTGACTATCCACTCTGTTCATGCCCCTCATAATCTGGCAGACTTCTATCAGGTGTACAGGTTAGGTGGATTGGCCAAGCTAAATTGTCCCTTAGTGTCAGGAGGATTTGCTGAGGTAAATGTATGGGATTATAGGGATGGGGCCTGGGTGGGATTGTGTTCAGTGCAGACTCGATGGGCCGAATGGCCTCCTGCACTGCAGGATTCTATGAACCCTGTTCTGTATTTGGTTTGGGATTGTTTGTTGAAAAGTGTAGTTGAAGTGTTACTCTGTAATGCTGGAATTTAGGCTACGGGATGATTGGATCAAACACTTCAAGATAATAAGGGGAATGGAGAGGACTGATAAAGAACAACTTTTCCTGCTGGTTGGGGAGTCCAGGACTTGGGGACATTGGATTTCAAACAATGTTGAGGATTTTAGACTTGTAGGAGTGGAATTCAGAAACACTTTGCCACACCAGCTGTGATATTAGTTTGGAACTACCTTCTATAATTCGCAGTTGATGCTCAGTCGCTTATTAATGTTTAAATCTGAGGTTGATAGATGATATTTTTATACAGGAGAAGCAATTTAAAATCAATGGGTCAATGTTAAAATGGATGCAGGAACAGAGAGACCTGGGATTTCAGTTCATTTTTACATCTTCAAGATTCAACCTGGTGCTCAGAATCTGTCAGTTGAATCTACTTTTCCCGCCTGATAAAGTGTCAACAATTGTGTTGGGGAATGTGACAAAAGGTGACATTCCTGCACAGTGGGGTTGGGAGGTTGTTTGAAAGGAGATTCAGATTGTATCAGAAAGCGTCAATTAGATTGTGTCTCGTTGCAGAAGGTGCATATTTCACAGGAAATGCCCCGAGATAAAGACTAGTTTCACCGATGTCTGAGTAACTTTCAAAGTCTGCAGACGCATGAAGGGGGCAGAGATATTGTAATATTCAGAGCAGGAGATGGGGGACAATCACAGAATTGAAGATGTGAGGCCATCTCCTGTTTCCGAATGTCAGTGTTTAGCTTTTAAACTTTAGTGCTGGGCTAATAATTCCAAGTTTGCAATCCCACACTTTGCTGTTGTGAATTAGAGTTGTGAATTTTCTGAAATTGGTTGTGTAATAAAACTCGGTGCAGGATGCAATGATTCCCATTCTGCCTGCTGCTGCAAAGCCCCCGTGTCTGTCTCAGTTTCATCGTATTTATCAATGATTTGAGATCCTAGAATCATAGAATCCCTAAAGGGCAGACCATTCGGCCCATCGGGTCTGCATCGACCACAATCCCACCCAGGCCCGATTCCCGGAACCCCATATATTTACCCTGTTAATCCCCTGACACTAAGGTCAATTTATCATGGCCAATCCACCTTACCCGCACATGTTTGGACTGTGGGAGGAAACTGGAGCACCCGGAGGAAACCCACGCAGACACTGGGAGAACTCTACACTGACAGCGAGCTGAGGCTGGAATTGAACCTGGGTTCTTGGTGCTGTGCTAACCACTGTGCCACCATGCCGTTCATCATAGATTCCCTAAAGTGCAGAAGGAGGTCCTTTGGTCCATCAAGCCTGCCCCCGACAACAATACCACCCAGGCCTGAATCCCCCTAACACTAAGGGGCAATTGAGCACGGCCAATTAACCTAACCCGCACATCTTTGGAGTGTGGGAGGAAAGCAGAAGCTTCAAATGGCAAAGAGGTATTCCACAGCATAAGAGGCCATTCAGCTCATTGAGTCTGCACAGACTTGATGACAGAGTATCTTACCCAGGCCCTCACCCCAGCCCTATCCCCATAACCCCATTGCTAATCCATCTAATCTATATATCTTGCGAGTGTGGAAGGTAACCAGAGCACCCGGAGGAAACCCACACAGACACGGGGAGAATGTGCAAACTCCACACAGTCACCCGAGGCTGGAATTGAACCCGGGTCCCTGGCGGTGTGAGGCAGCAGTACGAACCACTGTGCCACCATGCTGCCCTAAAGTAAATTGTCTTAACTGAATGGTTCAAAGAGTGAAAGATGGATTTCATTGGAGACAATTGTGTGGTCACCCACTTTAAAAATGATAGAACAGATTGCTTTATGAATGGGGAAAGGCTGGAAAGAGTGGAGGCCCAAAGAGACTTGGGGCGGTCACATCAACACAGAAAATAGGAGGAGGAGGAGGCCATTCAGCCCTTCGAGCCTGACCCACCATTCAACACTATCATGGCCGATCCTCTGTCTCAATGCCATACCCCGGGGTTTTCCCCATACACCTCGACACCTTTAGAGTCTAGAAATCTATCTCTTTCCTTCTTAAATATATTCAGTGACTTGGTCTCCACAGCTTTCTGTGGGAGAGAATTCCACAGGTTCACCACCCTCTGAGTGAAGAGGTTTCCTCTCATCTCAGTCCCAAATGGCCTCCCCCGTATCCTGAGACTGTGACCCCTTGTTCCAGACACCCCCAGCCGGAGGAAACAATATCCCTGTATCCAGCCTGTCCAGCACTGTCAGAATTTTATACCTTTCAATTAGATCCCCTCTCACTCTTCTACATTCCAGTGAATACAGGCCCAGCCGACCCAATCTCCCCTCAGACATCAATGCTGCCATCCCAGGAATCAGTCTGGTGAACATTCACTGCTCTCCCTCTGTGGCAAGTACATCCTTCCTCAGATAAGTAGAGGAACACTGTACACAAGACTCCAGGTGTGGTCTCACCGAGGCTCTGTCCAGCTGCAGTAAGACATCCTTGCTCTTCTACTCCAATCCTCTTGCAATGAAGGACAACATCCCATTGGTCGTCCTAACTGCTTGCTGTAGCTGCATGCTTGCTTTCAGTGACTGGTGTTCTCAGATACCCAGGTCCCTTTGTACAACATTTCCCAATCTATCACCATTCAACTAATACTCTGCCATTCTCTTCCTCCGGCCAACGTGGATAACGTCACATTTATCCACATTATTCTGCATCTGCCATGTATTTCCCCACTCACTCAACTTGTCTAAATCACCCTGAAGCCTCTTAACATCCTCCTCATCACTCACATTCCCACCAAGTTTCGCCTCATCAGCAAACTTGAGAATATTACGTTTGGTTCCCTCATCCAAATCACTGATGAGTTTTGAGAATAGCTGGGACCCAAGAACTGACCCCTGCGGGACCCCACTCGTCACTGCCTGTTACTTAGAAACAGATTCATTTATTCCTGTCTGTGCAGAATCCGCATGTTCTCCCTGTGTCTGCGTGGGTTTCCTCCGGATGCTCCGGTTTCCTCCCTCAGTCTGAAAGATGTGCTGTTTCGGGTGCATTGGCCATGCTAAATTCTCCCTCAGTGTTACCCGAACAGGCGCCGGAGGTTGGTTGACTAAGGGATTTTCACAGTAACTTCATTACCGTGTTAATGTAAGCCGACTTGTGACACTAATACATAAACTTCTCAACTTCTTTCAATTCTAAATTAGGAAGCACTTCTTCACACGAGATGTGGTTCAAGTTTGGTCCTGTTTTCTGTAAATGAGCCCTCCCTATATCCCCCAGTCCCACCATCCTCTGATATCTGTTTTCCTTTAATCCTGGCTCCCTGACCACTCCCCATTTTAATCCTTTCACTATTGGGGTCTGCAGTTCAACTGTGTGGCTCCAACTCTGGAATTCCTTCCCAAAACTCTCTGTCTTCATACCTCCCTTTCCACCATTCAGACACTTCCTAATAACAACCCCTTTTTGACCAGACCTTTGGGGCAATTCTTTTGTCCCTAAACTCGCCTGTGACTCGGCTTCTAATTTTTCACTCCAGGCTCCTGTGAAGCATCTGAGGACGTTTCTGTTCAAGGTGCTATATCAATGCAGGTTGTTGTTTTATGTGTCTGAGTGTCAGTTTCTCTCAATGTCCAGGACACTGCAGGTAACAGAGAATGATTCATTCCCCACTCAACCATTACCATCAAGCCACGGGGTCAACCTGGCATCCCTTAAAAATGAGGTGTCAACCTGGTGAAGCTCCCAAACAGGAGCGGGCAGCACGGTGGCACCAGTGGTTAGCACTGCTGTATCACAGCACCAGGGACACAAGTTCATATCCAGCCTCGGGTCACTATCTGCATGGGTTTCCTCCGAGTGCCGCTCTTCCTTCTCTCAGCCCAAAGATGTGCGGGTTCGGTGGATTGGCCATGCTAACTTTCCCCATAGTCTTAGGGGGATTAGCAGGGGAAATACTTTGACTTGATTAATTATTTTGATTTGATTTATTCTTATCATATTAGTATACAGTGAAAAGTCTTGTTTCTTGCGCGCTATGATAATCCTCTTGCAATGAAGGCCAACATGGGTGTCACAGTGGTTAGCTCTGCTGCCTCACAGGGCAACGGACCCGGGTTCAATTTTGGTCTCGGGTCACTGCCTGTGTGGAGTTTGCACGTTCTCCCCGTGTCTGCGTGGGTTTCCTCCGGGTGCTCCGGTTTCCTCCCACACTCCAAAGATGCGTGCGTTAGGTTGATTGGCCGTGATAAATTGCCCCTTAATGCCAGGGGGATTAGGATATTGTGAGTGAGACTGTGGGACTGTTCTCTATCTGTGTGTGTGTGTGAGACTGTGCGTGTATCTATGTGTGTGCATCACTGCGTTTGTGTGTGTTTCACTATCTTCCTGTCTCTCAGTCCCCCAGTCCCAGAATCTGCTTCTCTTTACACAGATGCTGCCTGTCCTGCTCAGTATTCCGGCATTGACTATTTCACAATCTGAGGAGTTGTGAATGCTGCGATCATCAGCGAACATCTCACCTATGGAGGGAAGGTCAGTGATGGAGCAGCTGAAGATGGTTGGGGCCTCGGACACTCACCCTGAGGAACTCCTGCAGTGCTGTCCCGGGACTGAGAGGATCGGCTTTGAGATAATCGGCACATTGGGGGAACGCTTGGAAAGCAGAGGATGCTGATTTAAGGTAAATGGCGACAGCGGCAACATGAGGCAATATCTGTGGCTTTGGATGATCCTTGTTGTACCCCACTATTAGCTGCTTGCCCTCCTGAATATCTCACTGTTACTCTCTGCATTACTATCTCATCCCTATCTCTCAGTGACTCTGCCTCTCTCCATCTCTCTGGGGAACTTATAATGGGGAGCAAAGAAATGGCAGAAGAATTGAACGTATACTTTGGTTCTGTCTTCACAAAAGAGGCACAGATAACCTGGCAGAAATGTTAGGGAACCAATGGTTTAGTGAGAGTGTGGAATTGAATTGAAGGAAATCAGTATTAGTAAGAAAATGGTGCTGGGGGAATGAATGGGGTTAAAGGCTGACAAATCCCCAGGGCCTGATAATCTACATCCCAGAGTATTAAAGGAAGCGGCGCTGGAAATATTGGATGCATTGCTGGTCATCTTCCAAAATTCTATAGACTCTGGAGCAGTTCCTACAGATTGGGGGGTGGCAAATGTAACCCCACTATTTAAAATAATCTTTTCACTTGCGTGTAATTTATCACAGAACACGGGCAGCATGGGCTTATCGAGAATGATGGGATAGTGTTGGGGTGGAGAAGTTATTCCTTCAAGTGGGAATCAGTGTAGTTTTGAAATGTGTTGAGGGTTTCTGCCTCTCCCCATTCAATCCTTCCCAACCTCTCTGTCGAGGCTCCTTCTCACTTTCTACCAGACAATTATTTGTGTTCGAGAGCGGGTGCAGAGGAGATTGAAATGAAACGGACAGACAGTTAACTTCAACACTGAGAAATGTGAAGTGATGCACTTTGGACAATAAGTTGAGGAGAGAATCCATAAACCAACTGGGAACAAGTTAAATTGTGTGCAGGTAAAGGGAAACCTTTTATACCTCCATCAATCTGTGTCTCTCTCTTTTTCTCACTCTCTGTGTCTGTGTCTTCTGTCCATCTCTCCCTTTCTGGGATATCTGTGAAAAATATCCACAAATATCAGGCAGCCATTTGGCGTTTCTTCCCAGTGGCCATTTCGTGTGAACGCAGCACTGAGATATTTCTGACAGAGTTATCTCTTCACCAAAGTAACGTCAGTATTTTAAATGTGACAGATACGCAGCTATGGAGACACAAACGAGGGCTGTATTCCCGGGAATTTTGGAGTGTCAGGGACAATTTGATCCAAGTTGTCAGGAGAATAATGGAAACTGATAGCACAGAGATAGAGAAATGTTTCTTGCTGGTTATCCACCTCCTCCAGTCCCACCATCCTCCCATATCTGTTTTCCTTTCATTCTGGCGCCGTGACCATCCACAATTTGAATCGTTTCCCCATTGGGAGCTGTGTCTTCATCTGCGTGGGCTCCAACTCTGGAATTCCTTCCCTGAACGTTTTACTCAAATACATCCATGGGATGTGGGCCTGGCTGGTTCTGCCAGCGTTTACTCCTCGTCCCTAATTGCTCATGAACTGAGTGGCTTGCTAGGCCATTTCAAACAGCATCTAAGAGTCAACCACATTGCTGTGAGGCTGGAGTCACATGTAGGCCCGACCAGGTAAGGACGGCAGATTTCCTTCCATAAAGAACATTAGTGAAGCAGATTGGTTTTCTCCATTTTAATACCTCCTTTTCCTCCAATTAAAATAGTCCATAAAAACCATCTGGCCAAACCTTTGGGACATGTGACCCTAAACTCTCCTGTGACTCGGGGTCAAATTTCTCACGTTAAGGCTCCTGTGAAGAAATCTTGGGATAATACTGTTCAAGGTACTATATAAATGCAAGTTGTTGTTGTGTGTGTCTGAGTGTCAGCTTCTGTCCATGTCCAGGACACTGCAGGTAACAGAGAATGATTCACTCTGGTCTGCGATCGTACATGTCGTGTAGGTCTCAGTGTCAGCTCTGAAACATGTACAGCACAATCCCATCCTGTTTCTGTGTCTCTCTGCCTCTGTATCTGTATCTCTCCCTCTCGCTCCATCTCTCTCCCCATGACTGAAAGAAACGAGAGTTTAAATCCCACACTGGGATGCTGTTCAATGTGAGTTCAGTTTTCCCAGAACTAAAAATCCTCAATTAAAAATTCCTTTGACACAGCAGAGGGAACTTTTCTCAAAGTGAATTTGCGGCTGTCTTGAATTTGAACACAAGTTTTCAATATGGGGGTGGCACAGTGATGCTGGGGTTAGCACTGCTTCCTCACAGTGCCAGGGACCCGCCTTCGATTCCCAGCATGGGTCACTTTCTGACTGGAGTTTGAACGTCCTTCCCGTGTTTGTGTGGGTTTCCTCCGGGTACTCCGGTTTCATCCCACACTCCAAAGATAACTACAGCACGGGAACAGATCTTTCGGCTCTCCAAGCCTGCACCGACCATGCTGCCTGACTGAACTAAAACCCCCTACCCTTCCGGGGACCATATCCCTCCATTCCCATCTTATTCATGTCTTTGTCAAGACGCCCTTGAAAAGTAACTATCGTATCCGTTTCCACTCCCTCCCCCGGCAACGAGTTCCAGGCACCCACCACCCTCTGTGTAAAAAAACTTTCCTCCCACATCTCCTTTAAACCTTGCCCCTCGCACCTTAAACCTCTGCCCCCGAGTAATAACTCTTCCACCCTGGGAAAAAGCTTCTGACTATCCACTCTGTCCATGCCCCCTCATAATCTGGCAGACTTCTATCAGGTGTACAGGTTAGGTGGATTGGCCAAGCTAAATTGTCCCTTAGTGTCAGGAGGATTAGCTGAGGTAAATGTATGGGATTATAGGGATGGGGCCTGGGTGGGATTGTGGTCAGTGCAGACTCGATGGGCCGAATGGCCTCCTGCACTACAGGATTCTATGAACCCTGTTCTGTATTTGGTTTGGGATTGTTTGTTGAAAAGTGTAGTTGAAGTGTTACTCTGTAATGCTGGAATTTAGGCTACGGGATGATTGGATCAAACACTTCAAGATATTAAGGGGAATGGAGAGGACTGATAAAGAACAACTTTTCCTGCTGGTTGGGGAGTCCAGGACTTGGGGACATTGGATTTCAAACAATGTTGAGGATTTTAGACTTGCAGCAGTGGAATTCAGAAACACTTTGCCACACCAGCTGTGATATTAGTTTGGAACTACCTTCTATAATTCGTAGTTGATGCTCAGTCGCTTATTAATGTTTAAATCTGAGGTTGATAGATGATATTTTTATACAGGAGAAGCAATTTAAAATCAATGGGTCAATGTTAAAATGGATGCAGGAACAGAGAGACCTGGGATTTCAGTTCATTTTTATATCTTAAAGATTCAACCTGGTGCTCAGAATCTGTCAGTTGAATCTACTTTTCCCGCCTGATAAAGTGTCAACAATTGTGTTGGGGAATGTGACAAAAGGAGACATTCCTGCACAGTGGGGTTGGGAGGTTGTTTGAAATGAGATTCAGATTGTATCAGAAAGCGTCAATTAGATTGTGTCTCGTTGCAGAAGGTGCATATTTCACAGGAAATGCCCCGAGATAAAGACTAGTTTCACCGATGTCTGAGTAACTTTCAAAGTCTGCAGACGCATGAAGGGGGCAGAGATATTGTAATATTCAGAGCAGGAGATGGGGGACAATCACAGAATTGAAGATGTGAGGCCATCTCCTGTTTCCGAATGTCAGTGTTTAGCTTTTAAACTTTAGTCCTGGGCTAATAATTCCAAGTTTGCAATCCCACACTTTGCTGTTGTGAATTAGAGTTGTGAATTTTCTGAAATTGGTTGTGTAATAAAACGCTGTGCAGGATGCAATGATTCCCATTCTGTCTGCTGCTGCAAAGCCCCCGTGTCTGTCTCAGTTTCATCGTATTTATCAATGATTTGAGATCCTAGAATCATAGAATCCCTGAAGGGCAGACCATTCGGCCCATCGAGTCTGCATCGACCACAATCCCACCCAGGCCCAATTCCCGTAACCCCATATATTTACCCTGTTAATCCCCTGACATCAGGGTCAATTTATCATGGCCAATCGACCTTACCCGCACATCGTTGGACTGTGGGAGGAAACTGGAGCACCCGGAGGAAACCCACGCAGACACTGGGAGAACTCTACACTGACAGCGAGCTGAGGCTGGAATTGAACCCGGGTCCCTGGCGCTGTGAGGCAGCAGTACGAACCACTGTGCCACCGTGCCGCCCTAATGTGAAATGTCTTAACTGAATGGTTCAAAGAGTGAAAGATGGATTTCATTGGAGACAATTGTGTGGTCACCCACTTTAAAAATGATAGAACAGATTGCTTTATGAATGGGGAAAGGCTGGAAAGAGTGGAGGCCCAAAGAGACTTGGGGTGTTCACATCAACATAGAAAATAGGCGGAGGAGGAGGCCATTCAGCCCTTCGAGCCTGACCCGACATTCAACACTATCATGGCCGATCCTCTGTCTCAATGCCATACCCCAGCGCTCTCCCCATACACCTCGACACCTTTAGAGTCTAGAAATCTATCTATTTCCTTCTTAAATATATTCAGTGACTTGGTCTCCACAGCTTTCTGTGGGAGAGAATTCCACAGGTTCACCACCCTCTGAGTGAAGAGGTTTCCTCTCATCTCAGTCCCAAATGGCCTCCCCCGTATCCTGAGACTGTGACCCCTTGTTCCAGACACCCCCAGCCGGAGGAAACAATATCCCTGTATCCAGCCTGTCCAGCACTGTCAGAATTTTATACCTTTCAATTAGATCCCCGCTCACTCTTCTACATTCCAGTGAATACAGGCCCAGCCGACCCAATCTCCCCTCAGACATCAATGCTGCCATCCCAGGAATCAGTCTTGTGAACATTCACTGCTCTCCCTCTGTGGCAAGTACATCCTTCCTCAGATAAGAAGAGGAACACTGTACACAAGACTCCAGGTGTGGTCTCACCGAGGCTCTGTCCAGCTGCAGTAAGACATCCTTGCTCTTCTACTCCAATCCTCTTGCAATGAAGGACAACATCCCATTGGTCGTCCTAACTGCTTGCTGTAGCTGCATGCTTGCTTTCAGTGACTGGTGTTCTCAGATACCCAGGTCCCTTTGTACAACATTTCCCAATCTATCACCATTCAACTAATACTCTGCCATTCTCTTCCTCCGGCCAACGTGGATAACGTCACATTTATCCACATTATTCTGCATCTGCCATGTATTTCCCCACTCACTCAACTTGTCTAAATCACCCTGAAGCCTCTTAACATCCTCCTCATCACTCACATTCCCACCAAGTTTCGTCTCATCAGCAAACTTGAGAATATTACGTTTGGTTCCCTCATCCAAATCACTGATGTGTTTTGTGAATAGCTGGGACCCAAGAACTGACCCCTGCGGGACCCCACTCGTCACTGCCTGTTACTTAGAAAAAGATTCATTTATTCCTGTCTGTGCGGAGTCCGCATGTTCTCCCTGTGTCTGCGTGGGTTTCCTCCGGATGCTCCGGTTTCCTCCCTCAGTCTGAAAGATGTGCTGTTTAGGGTGCATTGGCCATGCTAAATTCTCCCTCAGTGTTACCCGAACAGGCGCCGGAGGTTGGTGACTAAGGGATTTTCACAGTAACTTCATTACCGTGTTAATGTAAGCCGACTTGTGACACTAATACATAAACTTCTAAACTTCTTTCAATTCTAAATTAGGAAGCACTTCTTCACACGAGATGTGGTTAAAGTTTGGTACTGTCTTCTGTAAATGAGCCCTCCCTATATCCCCCAGTCCCACCATCCTCTGATATCTGTTTTCCTTTAATCCTGGCTCCCTGACCATTCCCCATTTTAATCCTTTCACCATTGGGGTCTGCAGTTCACTGTGTGGCTCCAACTCTGGAATTCCTTCCCAAAACTCTCTGTCTCCATACCTCCCTTTCCACCATTCAGACACTTCCTAATAACAACCCCTTTTTGACCAGATCTTTGGGGCAATTCTTTTGTCCCTAAACTCGCCTGTGACTCGGCTTCTAATTTTTCACTCCAGGCTCCTGTGAAGCATCTGAGGACGTTTCTGTTCAAGGTGCTATATCAATGCAGGTTGTTGTTTTATGTGTCTGAGTGTCAGTTTCTCTCAATGTCCAGGACACTGCAGGTAACAGAGAATGATTCATTCCCCACTCAACCATTACCATCAAGCCACGGGGTCAACCTGGCATCCCTTAAAAATGAGGTGTCAACCTGGTGAAGCTCCCAAACAGGAGCGGGCAGCACGGTGGCACCAGTGGTTAGCACTGCTGTATCACAGCACCAGGGACACAAGTTCATATCCAGCCTCGGGTCATTATCTGCATGGGTTTCCTCCGAGTGCCGCTCTTCCTTCTCTCAGCCCAAAGATGTGCGGGTTCGGTGGATTGGCCATGCTAACTTTCCCCATAGTCTTAGGGGGATTAGCAGGGTAAATACTTTGACTTGATTAATTATTTTGATTTGATTTATTCTTATCATATTAGTATACAGTGAAAAGTCTTGTTTCTTGCGCGCTATGATAATCCTCTTGCAATGAAGGCCAACATGGGTGTCACAGTGGTTAGCTCTGCTGCCTCACAGTGCAACGGACCCGGGTTCAATTTTGGTCTCAGTTCACTGTCTGTGTGGAGTTTGCACGTTCTCCCCGTGTCTGCGTGGGTTTCCTCCGGGTGCTCCGGTTTCCTCCCACACTCCAAAGATGCGTGCGTTAGGTTGATTGGCCGTGATAAATTGCCCCTTAATGCCAGGGGGATTAGGATATTGTGAGTGAGACTGTGGGACTGTTCTCTATCTGTGTGTGTGTGAGACTGTGCGTGTATCTATGAGTGTGCATCACTGCGTTTGTGTGTGTTTCACTATCTTCCTGTCTCTCAGTCCCCCAGTCCCAGAATCTGCTTCTCTTTACACAGATGCTGCCTGTCCTGCTCAGTATTCCGGCATTGACTATTTCACAATCTGAGGAGTTGTGAATGCTGCGATCATCAGCGAACATCTCACCTATGGAGGGAAGGTCAGTGATGGAGCAGCTGAAGATGGTTGGGGCCTCGGACACTCACCCTGAGGAAGTCCTGCAGTGATGTCCCGGGACTGAGAGGATCGGCTTTGAGATAATCGGCACATTGGCGGAAAGCTTGGAAAGCAGAGGATGCTGATTTAAGGTAAATGGCGACAGCGGCAACATGAGGCAATATCTGTGGCTTTGGACTGATCCTTGTTGTACCCCACTATTAGCTGCTTACCCACCTGAATATCTCACTGTTACTCTCTGCATTACTCTCTCATCCCTATCTCTCAGTGACTCTGCCTCTCTCCATCTCTCCGGGGAAATTATAATGGGGAGCAAAGAAATGGCAGCAGAATTGAACATATACTTTGGTTCTGTCTTCACAAAAGAGGCACAGATAACCTGGCAGAAATGTTAGGGAACCAATGGTTTAGTGAGAGTGTGGAATTGAATTGAAGGAAATCAGTATTAGTAAGAAAATGGTGCTGGGGGAATGAATGGGGTTAAAGGCTGACAAATCCCCAGGGCCTGATAATCTACATCCCAGAGTATTAAAGGAAGCGGCGCTGGAAATGTTGGATGCTTTGCTGGTCATCATCTAAAATTCTATAGACTCTGGAGCAGTTCCTACAGATTGGGGGGTGGCAAATGTAACCCCACTATTTAAAATAATCTTTTCACTTGCGTGTAATTTATCACAGAACACGGGCAGCATGGGCTTATCGAGAATGATGGGATAGTGTTGGGGTGGAGAAGTTATTCCTTCAAGTGGAAATCAGTGTAGTTTTGAAATGTGTTGAGGGTTTCTGCCTCTCCCCATTCATTCCTTCCCAACCTCTCTGCCGAGGCTCCTTCTCACTTTCTACCAGACAATTATTTGTGTTCGGGAGCGGGTGCAGAGGAGATTGAAATGAAACGGACAGACAGTTAACTTCAACACTGAGAAATGTGAAGTGATGCACTTTGGACAATTAGTTGAGGAGAGAATCCATAAACCAACTGGGAACAAGTTAAATTGTGTGCAGGTAAAGGGAAACCTTTTATACCTCCATCAATCTGTGTCTCTCTCTTTTTCTCACTCTCTGTGTCTTCTGTCCATCTCTCCCTTTCTGGGAATCTGTGAAAAATATCCACAAATATCAGGCAGCCATTTGGCCTTTCTTCCCAGGGGCCATTTTGTGTGAACGCAGCACTGAGATATTTCTGACAGAGTTGTCTCTTCACCAAAGTAACGTCAGTATTTTAAATGTGACAGGTACGCAGCTATGGAGACACAAACGAGGGCTGCATTCCCGAAAATTTTGGAGTGTCAGGGACAATTTGATCCGAGTTGTCAGGAGAATAATGGAAACTGATAGCACAGAGAGAGAGAAATGTTTCTTGCTGGTTATCCACCTCCTCCAGTCCCACCATCCTCCCATATCTGTTTTCCTTTCATTATGGCTCCGTGACCATCCACAATTTGAATCGTTTCCCCATTGGGAGCTGTGTCTTCATCTGCGTGGGCTCCAACTCTGGAATTCCTTCCCTGAACGTTTTACTCAAATACATCCATGGGATGTGGGCCTGGCTGGTTCTGCCAGCGTTTACTCCTCGTCCCTAATTGCTCATGAACTGAGTGGCTTGCTAGGCCATTTCAAACAGCATCTAAGAGTCAACCACATTGCTGTGAGGCTGGAGTCACATGTAGGCCCGACCAGGTAAGGACGGCAGATTTCCTTCCATAAAGGACACTAGTGAAGCAGATTGGTTTTCTCCATTTTAACACCTCCTTTTCCTCCAATTAAAATAGTTCGTAAAAACCATCTTTGGGACATGTGACCCTAAACTCTCTTGTGACTCGGCGTGAAATTTCTCACATTAAGGCTCCTGTGAAGCATCTTGGGATAATACTGTCCAAGGTGCTATATAAATGCAAGTTGTTGTTGTGTGTGTCAGCTTCTGTCCATGTCCAGGACACTGCAGGTAACAGAGAATGATTCACTCTGGTCTGCGATTGTACATCCCGTGTGTGTCTCAGTGTCAGCTCTGAAACATGTACAGCACAATCCCATCCTGTTTCTGTGTCTCTCTGCCTCTGTATCTGTATCTCTCCCTCTCGCTCCATCTCTCTCCCCAGGACTGAAACAAACTAGAGTTTCAATCCCACACTGGGATGCTGTTCAATGTGAGTTCAGTTTTCCCAGAAATAAAAATCCTCAATTAAAAATTCCTTTGACACAGCAGAGGGAACTTTACTCAAAGTGAATTTGCGGCTGTCTTGAATTTGAACCCAAGTTTTCAATATGGGGGTGGCACAGTGATGCAGGGGTTAGCACTGCTTCCTCACAGTGCCAGGGACCCGCCTTCGATTCCCAGCATGGGTCACTTTCTGACTGGAGTTTGAACGTCCTTCCCGTGTTTGTGTGGGTTTCCTCCGGGTGCTCCGGTTTCATCCCACACTCCAAAGATAGAACAAAGAAAATTACAGCACGGGAACAGGTCTTTCGGCTCTCCAATCCTGCACCGACCATGCTGCCTGACTGAACTAAAACCCCCTACCCTTCCGGGGACCATATCCGTCCATTCCCATCTTATTCATGTCTTTGTCAAGACGCCCTTGAAAAGTCACTACCGTATCCGTTTCCACTCCCTCCCCCGGCAACGAGTTCCAGGCATCCACCACCCTCTGTGTAAAAAAACTTTCCTCCCACATCTCCTTTAAACCTTGCCCCTCGCACCTTAAACCTCTGCCCCCGAGTAATAACTCTTCCACCCTGGGAAAAATCTTCTGACTATCCACTCTGTCCATGCCCCTCATAATCTGGCAGACTTCTATCAGGTGTACAGGTTAGGTGGATTGGCCAAGCTAAATTGTCCCTTAGTGTCAGGAGGATTAGCTGAGGTAAATGTATGGGATTATAGGGATGGGGCCTGGGTGGGATTGTGGTCAGTGCAGACTCGATGGGCCGAATGGCCTCCTGCACTGCAGGATTCTATGAACCCATTTCTGTATTTGGTTTGGGATTGTTTGTTGAAAAGTGTAGTTGAAGTGTTACTCTGTAATGCTGGAATTTAGGCTACGGGATGATTGGATCAAACACTTCAAGATAATAAGGGGAATGGAGAGGACTGATAAAGAACAACTTTTCCTGCTGGTTGGGGAGTCCAGGACTTGGGGACATTGGATTTCAAACAATGTTGAGGATTTTAGACTTGTAGGAGTGAAATTCAGAAACACTTTGCCACACCAGCTGTAATATTAGTTTGGAACTACCTTCTATAATTCGCAGTTGATGCTCAGTCGCTTATTAATGTTTAAATCTGAGGTTGATAGATGATATTTTTATACAGGAGAAGCAATTTAAAATCAATGGGTCAATGTTAAAATGGATGCAGGAACAGAGAGACCTGGGATTTCAGTTCATTTTTACATCTTCAAGATTCAACCTGGTGCTCAGAATCTGTCAGTTGAATCTACTTTTCCCGCCTGATAAAGTGTCAACAATTGTGTTGGGGAATGTGACAAAAGGTGACATTCCTGCACAGTGGGGTTGGGAGGTTGTTTGAAAGGAGATTCAGATTGTATCAGAAAGCGTCAATTAGATTGTGTCTCGTTGCAGAAGGTGCATATTTCACAGGAAACGCCCCGAGATAAAGACTAGTTTCACCGATGTCTGAGTGACTTTCAAAGTCTGCAGACGCATGAAGGGGGCAGAGATATTGTAATATTCAGAGCAGGAGATGGGGGACAATCACAGAATTGAAGATGTGAGGCTATCTCTTGTTTCCGAATGTCAGTGTTTAGCTTTTAAACTTTAGTCCTGTGCTAATAATTCCAAGTTTGCAATCCCACACTTTGCTGTTGTGAATTAGAGTTGTGAATTTTCTGAAATTGGTTGTGTAATAAAACTCCATGCAGGATGCAATGATTCCCATTCTGTCTGCTGCTGCAAAGCCCCCGTGTCTGTCTCAGTTTCATCGTATTTATCAATGATTTGAGATCCTAGAATCATAGAATCCCTAAAGGGCAGACCATTCGGCCCATCGAGTCTGCATCGACCACAATCCCACCCATGCCCGATTCCCGTAACCCCATATATTTACCCTGTTACTCCCCTGACACTAAGGTCAATTTATCATGGCCAATCCACCTAACCCGCACATGTTTGGACTGTGGGAGGAAACTGGAGCACCCGGAGGAAACCCACGCAGACACTGGGAGAACTCTACACTGACAGCGAGCTGAGGCTGGAATTGAACCTGGGTTCTTGGCGCTGTGCTAACCACTGTGCCACCATGCCGTTCATCATAGAATCCCTAAAGTGCAGAAGGAGGTCCTTTGGTCCATCAAGCCTGCCCCGACAACAATACCACCCGGGCCTGAATCCCCCTAACACTAAGGGGCAATTGAGCACGGCCAATTAACCTAACCCGCACATCTTTGGAGTGTGGGAGGAAACCAGAGCACCCGGAGGAAACCCACGCAGACACTGGGAGAACGTACAAACTCCACACAGACAGTCACCCGAGGCTGGAATTGAACGTGGGTCCTTGGTGCTGTGGGGGAGCAGTGCTAACCACTGTGCCACCATGCCGCCCGGTGATGAGACAGAAAGTTTGCTACATTTCACAGAAATAGGCAGCATTTTAAGTCTTATAGCCAGAAGCTTCAAATGGCAAAGAGGTATTCCACTGCATAAGAGGCCATTCAGCTCATTGAGTCTGCACAGACTGGATGACAGAGTATCTTACCCAGGCCCTCACCCCAGCCCTATCCCCATAACCCCATTGCTAATCCATCTAATCTATATATCTTGCGAGAGTGGAAGGTAACCAGAGCACCCGGAGGAAACCCACGCAGACACGGGGAGAATGTGCAAACTCCACGCAGTCACCCGAGGCTGGAATTGAACCCGGGTCCCTGGCGCTGTGAGGCAGCAGTACGAACCACTGTGCCACCATGCTGCCCTAAAGTAAAATGTCTTAACTGAATGGTTCAAAGAGTGAAAGATGGATTTCATTGGAGACAATTGTGTGGTCACCCACTTTAAAAAGGATAGAACAGATTGCTTTATGAATGGGGAAAGGCTGGAAAGAGTGGAGGCCCAAAGAGACTTGGGGCGGTCACATCAACATAGAAAATAGGAGGAGGAGGAGGCCATTCAGCCCTTCGAGCCTGACCCACCATTCAACGCTATCATGGCCGATCCTCTGTCTCAATGCCATACACCAGCGCTCTCCCCATACACCTCGACACCTTTAGAGTCTAGAAATCTATCTCTTTCCTTCTTAAATATATTCAGTGACTTGGTCTCCACAGCTTTCTGTGGGAGAGAATTCCACAGGTTCACCACCCTCTGAGTGAAGAGGTTTCCCCTCATCTCAGTCCCAAATGGCCTCCCCCGTATCCTGAGACTGTGACCCCTTGTTCCAGACACCCCCAGCCGGAGGAAACAATATCCCTGTATCCAGCCTGTCCAGCACTGTCAGAATTTTATACCTTTCAATTAGATCCCCGCTCACTCTTCTACATTCCAGTGAATACAGGCCCAGCCGACCCAATCTCCCCTCAGACATCAATGCTGCCATCCCAGGAATCAGTCTGGTGAACATTCACTGCTCTCCCTCTGTGGCAAGTACATCCTTCCTCAGATAAGGAGAGGAACACTGTACACAAGACTCCAGGTGTGGTCTCACCAAGGCCCTGTCCAGCTGCAGTAAGACATCCTTGTTCTTCTACTCCAATCCTCTTGCAATGAAGGCCAACATGGGTGTCACAGTGGTTAGCTCTGCTGCCTCACAGTGCAACGGACCCGGGTTCAATTTTGGTCTCGGGTCACTGCCTGTGTGGAGTTTGCACGTTCTCCCCGTGTCTGCGTGGGTTTCCTCCGGGTGCTCCGGTTTCCTCCCATACTCCAAAGATGCGCGCGCGTTAGGTTGATTGGCCGTGACAAATTGCCCCTTAATGCCAGGGAGATTAGGATATTGTGAGTGAGACTGTGGGACTGTTCTCTATCTGTGTGTGTGTGTGAGACTGTGCGTGTATCTGTGTGTGTGTGTGTGTGTGTGTGTGTCTGTGCGTGTATCTGTGTGTGTGTGTGTGTCTGTGTGTGAGACTGTGCGTGTATCTGTGTGTGTGTCTGTGTGTGAGACTGTGCGTGTATCTGTGTGTGTGTGTGTGTCTGTGTGTGAGACTGTGCGTGTATCTGTGTGTGTGTGTGTGTCTGTGTGTGAGACTGTGCGTGTATCTGTGTGTGTGTGTGTGTGTGTGTGAGACTGTGCGTGTATCTGTGTGTGTGTGTGTGTGTCTGTGCATCACTGCGTTTGTTGTCAGTGAGTTTGTGTGTGTTTCACTATCTTCCTGTCTCCCAGTCCCCCAGTCCCAGAATCTGCTTCTCTTTACACAGATGCTGCCTGTCCTGCTCAGTATTCCGGCATTGACTATTTCACAATCTGAGGAGTTGTGAATGGTGCGATCATCAGCGAACATCTCACCTATGGAGGGAAGGTCAGTGGTGGAGCAGCTGAAGATGGTGGGGCTTCGGACACTCACCCTGAGGAACTCCTGCAGTGATGTCCCGGGACTGAGAGGATCGGCTTTGAGATAATCGGCACATTGGGGGAAAGCTTGGAAAGCAGAGGATGCTGATTTAAGGTAAATGGCGACAGCGGCAACATGAGGCAATATCTGTGGCTTTGGACTGATCCTTGTTGTACCCCACTATTAGCTGCTTACCCACCTGAATATCTCACTGTTACTCTCTGCATTACTATCTCACCCCTATCTGTCAGTGACTCTGCCTCTCTCCATCTCTCCGGGGAAATTATAATGGGGAGCAAAGAAATGGCAGCAGAATTGAACGTATACTTTGGTTCTGTCTTCACAAAAGAGGCACAGATAACCTGGCAGAAATGTTAGGGAACCAATGGTTTAGTGAGAGTGTGGAATTGAATTGAAGGAAATCAGTATTAGTAAGAAAATGGTGCTGGGGGAATGAATGGGGTTAAAGGCTGACAAATCCCCAGGGCCTGATAATCTACATCCCAGAGTATTAAAGGAAGCGGCGCTGGAAATATTGGATGCATTGCTGGTCATCTTCCAAAATTCTATAGACTCTGGAGCAGTTCCTACAGATTGGGGGGTGGCAAATGTAACCCCACTATTTAAAATAATCTTTTCACTTGCGTGTAATTTATCACAGAACACGGGCAGCATGGGCTTATCGAGAATGACGGGATAGTGTTGGGGTGGAGAAGTTATTCCTTCAAGTGGAAATCAGTGTAGATTTGAAATGTGTTGAGGGTTTCTGCCTCTCCCCATTCAATCGTTCCCAACCTCTCTGTCGAGGCTCCTTCTCACTTTCTACCAGACAATTATTTGTGTTCGAGAGCGGGTGCAGAGGAGATGGAAATGAAACGGACAGACAGTTAACTTCAACGCTGTATCTGTCCTGGGAGTGTATGAAGGGGAGTGTCGAGGCAGCTTTACTCTGCATCGAAAGCCTTGCTGTATCTGTCCTGGGAGTATTTAATGGCGACAGTGTAGAGGGAGCTTTACTCTCTATCTAACCCCGTGCTGTACCTGTCCTGGGAGTGTTTGAAGGGGACAGTGTAGAGGGAGCTTTACTCTGTATCGAACCCCGTGCTGTAACTGTCCTGGGTGTGTTTGATGGGAACAGTGTGGCGGGAGCTTTACTCTGTACCTAACCCCGTGCTGTACCTGTCCTGGGAGTGTTTGATGGGGGACAGTTTAGAGGGAGCTTTACTCTGTATCTAACCCCGTGCTGTACCTGTCCTGGGAGTGTTTGATGGGGACATTGGAGAGGGAGCTTTACTCTGTATCTCGCCCCGTGCTCAAACTGTCCTTGGAGTGTTTGAAGGGGACGCGTGTTGAGGGAGCTTTACTCTGTACCTAACCCTGTGCTGTATCTGTCCTTGGAGTGTTTCATGGCGACAGTGAAGAGGGAGCTTTACTCTGTATCTAACCTCGTGCTGTACCTGTCATGGGAGTGTTTGAAGGGGACAGTGTAGAGGGAGCTTTACTCTGTATCTAGTCCCGTGCTGTACCTGTCCTGCGAGTGTTTGAAGGGGACAGTGTAGAGGGAGCTTTACTCTGTATCTAACCCCGTGCTGTACCTGTCCTGCGAGTGTTTGATGGGGGCAGTGTCGAGGGAGCTTTACTCTGTATCTAACCCCCTGCTGTCCCTGTCCTGGGACTGTTTGACGCGGACAGTGTCGAGGGAGCTTTACTCTGGATGTAACCCCTTGCTGTATCTGTCCTGGGAGTATTTAATGGCGACAGTGTAGAGGGAGCTTTACTCTCTATCTAACCCCGTGCTGTACCTGTCCTGGGAGTGTTTGAAGGGGACAGTGTAGAGGGAGCTTTACTCTGTATCTAACCCCGTGCTGTAACTGTCCTGGGTGTGTTTGATGGGAACAGTGTGGCGGGAGCTTTACTCTGTACCTAACCCCGTGCTGTACCTGTCCTGGGAGTGTTTGATGGGGACATTGGAGAGGGAGCTTTACTCTGTATCTCGCCCCGTGCTGTACCTGTCCTGGGAGTGTTTGATAGGGACATTGGAGAGGGAGCTTTACTCTGTATCTCGCCCCGTGCTGTCCCTGTCCTGGGAGTGTTTGATGGGCACAGTGTAGAGGGAGCTTTACTCTGTATCTAGTCCCGTGCTGTACCTGTCCTGCGAGTGTTTGAAGGGGACAGTGTAGAGGGAGCTTTACTCTGTATCTAACCCCGTGCTGTAACTGTCCTGGGTGTGTTTGATGGGAACAGTGTTGCGGGAGCTTTACTCCGTACCTAACCCCGTGCTGTACCTGTCCTGGGAGTGTTTGATGGGGGACAGTTTAGAGGGAGCTTTACTCTGTATCTAACCCCGTGCTGTACCTGTCCTGGGAGTGTTTGATGGGGACATTGGAGAGGGAGCTTTACTCTGTATCTCGCCCCGTGCTCAAACTGTCCTTGGAGTGTTTGAAGGGGACCCGTGTTGAGGGAGCTTTACTCTGTACCTAACCCTGTGCTGTATCTGTCCTTGGAGTGTTTCATGGCGACAGTGAAGAGGGAGCTTTACTCTGTATCTAACTTCGTGCTGTACCTGTCATGGGAGTGTTTGAAGGGGGACAGTGTAGAGGGAGCTTTATTCTGTATCTAACCCCGTGCTGTACCTGTCCTGGGAGTGTTTTTTGGGGACAGTGTCGAGGGAGCTTTACTCTGTATCTAACCCCGTGATGTACATTTCCTGGGAGTATTTTTTGGGGACATTGGAGAGGGAGCTTTACTCTGTATCTCGCCCCGTGCTGTACCTGTCCTGGGAGTGTTTGATGGGGACATTGGAGAGGGAGCTTTACTCTGTATCTCGCCCCGTGCTGTACCTGTCCTGGGAGTGTTTGATAGGGACATTGGAGAGGGAGCTTTACTCTGTATCTCGCCCCGTGCTGTCCCTGTCCTGGGAGTGTTTGATGGGCACAGTGTAGAGGGAGCTTTACTCTGTATCTAACCCCGTGCTGTAACTGTCCTGGGAATGTTTGATGGGGACAGTGTAGAGGGAGCTTTACTCTGTATCTAGTCCCGTGCTGTACCTGTCCTGCGAGTGTTTGAAGGGGACAGTGTAGAGGGAGCTTTACTCTGTATCTAACCCCGTGCTGTAACTGTCCTGGGTGTGTTTGATGGGAACAGTGTTGCGGGAGCTTTACTCCGTACCTAACCCCGTGCTGTACCTGTCCTGGGAGTGTTTGATGGGGGACAGTTTAGAGGGAGCTTTACTCTGTATCTAACCCCGTGCTGTACCTGTCCTGGGAGTGTTTGATGGGGACATTGGAGAGGGAGCTTTACTCTGTATCTCGCCCCGTGCTCAAACTGTCCTTGGAGTGTTTGAAGGGGACCCGTGTTGAGGGAGCTTTACTCTGTACCTAACCCTGTGCTGTATCTGTCCTTGGAGTGTTTCATGGCGACAGTGAAGAGGGAGCTTTACTCTGTATCTAACTTCGTGCTGTACCTGTCATGGGAGTGTTTGAAGGGGGACAGTGTAGAGGGAGCTTTATTCTGTATCTAACCCCGTGCTGTACCTGTCCTGGGAGTGTTTTTTGGGGACAGTGTCGAGGGAGCTTTACTCTGTATCTAACCCCGTGATGTACCTTTCCTGGGAGTATTTTTTGGGGACAGTGTCTGGGGAACTTTACTCTGTGTCTAACTCCATGCTGTATCAATCCTGGGAGTGTTTTGATGTGGGAAAGTGCAGAGGGAGCTTTACTCTGTATCTGACCCTGTGCTGTCCCTGTCCTGGGAGTGTTTGATGGGGACAGTGTAGAGGGAGCTTTACTCTGTATCTAGTCCCGTGCTGTATCTGTCCTGGGAGTGTTTGATGGGGACAGTGTAGAGGGAGCTTTACTCTGTATCTAGTCCCGTGATGTACCTGTCCTGCGAGTGTTTGAAGGGGACAGTGTAGAGGGAGCTTTACTCTGTATCTAACCCCGTGCTGTACCTGTCCTGCGAGTGTTTGATGGGGGCAGTGTCGAGGGAGCTTTACTCTGTATCTAACCCCCTGCTATCCCTGTCCTGGGACTGTTTGACGCGGACAGTGTCGAGGGAGCTTTACTCTGGATGTAACCCCTTGCTGTATCTGTCCTGGGAGTATTTAATGGCGACAGTGTAGAGGGAGCTTTACTCTCTATCTAACCCCGTGCTGTACCTGTCCTGGGAGTGTTTGAAGGGGACAGTGTAGAGGGAGCTTTACTCTGTATCTAACCCCGTGCTGTAACTGTCCTGGGTGTGTTTGATGGGAACAGTGTGGCGGGAGCTTTACTCTGTACCTAACCCCGTGCTGTACCTGTCCTGGGAGTGTTTGATGGGGACATTGGAGAGGGAGCTTTACTCTGTATCTCGCCCCGTGCTGTACCTGTCCTGGGAGTGTTTGATGGGGACATTGGAGAGGGAGCTTTACTCTGTATCTCGCCCCGTGCTGTCCCTGTCCTGGGAGTGTTTGATGGGCACAGTGTAGAGGGAGCTTTACTCTGTATCTAGTCCCGTGCTGTACCTGTCCTGCGAGTGTTTGAAGGGGACAGTGTTGTGGGAGCTTTACTCTGTATCTAACCCCGTGCTGTAACTGTCCTGGGTGTGTTTGATGGGAACAGTGTGGCGGGAGCTTTACTCCGTACCTAACCCCGTGCTGTACCTGTCCTGGGAGTGTTTGATGGGGGACAGTTTAGAGGGAGCTTTACTCTGTATCTAACCCCGTGCTGTACCTGTCCTGGGAGTGTTTGATGGGGACATTGGAGTGGGAGCTTTACTCTGTATCTCGCCCCGTGCTCAAACTGTCCTTGGAGTGTTTGAAGGGGACCCGTGTTGAGGGAGCTTTACTCTGTACCTAACCCTGTGCTGTATCTGTCCTTGGAGTGTTTCATGGCGACAGTGAAGAGGGAGCTTTACTCTGTATCTAACTTCGTGCTGTACCTGTCATGGGAGTGTTTGAAGGGGGACAGTGTAGAGGGAGCTTTATTCTGTATCTAACCCCGTGCTGTACCTGTCCTGGGAGTGTTTTTTGGGGACAGTGTCGAGGGAGCTTTACTCTGTATCTAACCCCGTGATGTACCTTTCCTGGGAGTATTTTTTGGGGACAGTGTCTGGGGAACTTTACTCTGTGTCTAACTCCATGCTGTATCAATCCTGGGAGTGTTTTGATGTGGGAAAGTGCAGAGGGAGCTTTACTCTGTATCTGACCCTGTGCTGTCCCTGTCCTGGGAGTGTTTGATGGGGACAGTGTAGAGGGAGCTTTACTCTGTATCTAGTCCCGTGCTGTACTTGTCCTGCGAGTGTTTGATGGGGACAGTGTCGAGGGAGCTTTACTCTGTATCTAACCCCCTGCTGTCCCTGTCCTTGGACTGTTTGATGCGGACAGTGTCGAGGGAGCTTTACTCTGGATGTAACCCCTTGCTGTATCTGTCCTGGGAGTATTTAATGGCGACAGTGTAGAGGGAGCTTTACTCTGTATCTAACTCCATGCTGTATCTGTCCTGGGATTTGTTTGATGGGGACAGTGTAGAGAGAGCTTTACTCTGTATCTAACCCTGTGCTGTACCTGTCCTGGGATTGTTTGATGGGGACGGTGTAGAGGGAGCTTTACTCTGTATCTAAACCCGTGCTTTACCTGTCCTGAGTGTGTTTGGTGGGGACAGTGTCGAGGGAGCTTTTCTCTGTATCTAACCCCGTGCTGTATCTGTCCTGGGAGTGTTTGCTGGAGACGGTGTACAGCGAGCTTAACTTTGTATCTAATCCCGTGCTGTACCTGTCCAGGGAGTGTTTGATGGGGGACAGTGTAGAGGGAGCTTTACTCTGTATCTAACCCCGTTCTGTACCTGTGCTGGTAGTGTTTGAAGGTGACAGTGCAGAGGGAGCTTTACTCTGTATCTAACCCCGTGCTGCACCTGTCCTGGGAGTGTTTGATGGGGACAGTGTGGAGGGAGCTTTAATCTGTATCTAACCCCGTGCTGTACCTGTCCTGGGGGTTTGTGATGGGGACAGTGTTGTGGGAGCTTTACTCTGTATCTAACCCCGTGCTGTACCTGTCCTGGGAGTGTTTGATGGGGACAGTGTAGAGGGAGCTTTACTCTGTATCTAACCCCGTGCTGTATCTGTCCTGGGTGTTTTTTGATAGGGACAGTGTAGAGGGAGCTTTACTCAGTATCTAACCCCCTGCTGTACCTGTCCTGGGAGTGTTTCATGGGGACAGTGTTGTGGGATCTTTATTCTGTATCTAATCCCGGGCTCTATCTGTCCTGGGAGTGTTTGATGGGGACAGCGTAGAGGGAGCTTCACTCTGTATCTAAGCCCGTGCTGTACCTGTCCTGGGAGTGTTTGATGCGGACAGTGTCAAGGGAGCTTTGCTCTGTATCTCGCCCCGTGCTGTCCCTGTCCTGGGAGTGTTTGATGGGGACAGTGTAGAGGGAGCTTTACTCTGTATCTAGTCCCGTGCTGTACCTGTCCTGCGAGTGTTTGAAGGGAACAGTGTAGAGGGAGCTTTACTCTGTATCTAACCCCGTGCTGTAACTGTCCTGGGAGTGTTTGATGGGAACAGTGTGGCGGGAGCTTTACTCTGTACCTAACCCCGTGCTGTACCTGTCCTGGGAGTGTTTGATGGGGGACAGTTTAGAGGGAGCTTTACTCTGTATCTAACCCCGTGCTGTACATGTCCTGGGAGTGTTTGATGGGGACATTGGAGAGGGTGCTTTACTCTGTATCTCGCCCCGTGCTCAAACTGTCCTTGGAGTGTTTGAAGGGGACCCGTGTTGAGGGAGCTTTACTCTGTACCTAACCCTGTGCTGTATCTGTCCTTGGAGTTTTTCATGGCGACAGTGAAGAGGGAGCTTTACTCTGTATCTAACCTCGTGCTGTACCTGTCATGGGAGTGTTTGAAGGGGACAGTGTAGAGGGAGTTTATTCGGTATCTAACCCCGTGCTGTACCTGTCCTGGGAGTGTTTTTTGGGGACAGTGTCGAGGGAGCTTTACTCTGTATCTAACCCCGTGATGTACCTTTCCTGGGAGTGTTTTTTGGGGACAGTGTCTCGGGAACTTTACTCTGTGTCTAACTCCATGCTGCATCAACCCTGGGAGTGTTTTGATGTGGGAAAGTGCAGAGGGAGCTTTACTCTGTATCTGACCCTGTGCTGTCCCTGTCCTGGGAGTGTTTGATGGGGACAGTGTAGAGGGAGCTTTACTCTGTATCTAGTCCCGTGCTGTACCTGTCCTGCGAGTGTTTGAAGGGGACAGTGTAGAGGGAGCTTTACTCTGTATCTAACCCCGTGCTGTACCTGTCCTGCGAGTGTTTGATGGGGACAGTGTCGAGGGAGCTTTACTCTGTATCTAGTCCCGTGCTGTATCTGTCCTGGGAGTGTTTGATGGGGACAGTGTAGAGGGAGCTTTACTCTGTATCTAACCCCCTGCTGTCCCTGTCCTGGGACTGTTTGATGCAGACAGTGTCGAGGGAGCTTTACTCTGGATGTAACCCCTTGCTGTATGTGTCCTGGGAGTATTTAATGGCGACAGTGTAGAGGGAGCTTTACTCTGTATCTAACTCCATGCTGTATCTATCCTGGGAATTGTTTGATGGGGACAGTGTAGAGAGAGCTTTACTCTGTATCTCACCCCGTGCTGTACCTGTCCTGGGATTGTTTGATGGGGACGGTGTAGAGGGAGCTTTTCTCTGTATCTAACCCCGTGCTGTATCTGTCCTGGGAGTGTTTGATGGGGGACAGTGTAGAGGGAGCTTTACTCTGTATCTAACCCCGTTCTGTACCTGTCCTGGGAGTGTTTGATGGTGACAGTGCAGAGGGAGCTTTACTCTGTATCTAACCCCGTGCTGCACCTGTCCTGGGAGTGTTTGATGGGGACGGTGTAGAGGGAGCTTTTCTCTGTATCTAACCCCGTGCTGTATCTGTCCTGGGAGTGTTTGAAGGGGACAGTGTAGAGGGAGCTTTACTCTGTATCTAACCCCGTTCCGTACCTGTCCTGGGAGTGTTTGATGGTGACAGTGCAGAGGGAGCTTTACTCTGTATCTAACCCCGTGCTGCACCTGTCCTGGGAGTGTTTGATGGGGACAGTGTGGAGGGAGCTTTAATCTGTATCTAACCCCGTGCTGTACCTGTCCTGGGGGTTTTTGATGGGGACAGTGTTGTGGGAGCTTTACTCTGTATCTAACCCCGTGCTGTACCTGTCCTGGGAGTGTTTGATGGGGACAGTGTAGAGGGAGCTTTACTCTGTATCTAACCCCGTGCTGTATCTGTCCTGGGTGTTTTTTGATAGGGACAGTGTAGAGGGAGCTTTACTCAGTATCTAACCCCCTGCTGTACCTGTCCTGGGAGTGTTTCATGGGGACAGTGTTGTGGGATCTTTATTCTGTATCTAATCCCGGGCTCTATCTGTCCTGGGAGTGTTTGATGGGGACAGCGTAGAGGGAGCTTCACTCTGAATCTAACCCCATGCTCTATCTGTCCTGTGTGTGTTTGATGGGGACAGTGTAGAGGGAGCTTTACTCTGTATCTAACCCCGTGCTGTATCTGTCCTGGGAGTGTTTGCTGGAGACGGTGTACAGCGAGCTGAACTTTGTATCTAATCCCGTGCTGTACCTGTCCAGGGAGTGTTTGATGGGGGACAGTGTAGAGGGAGCTTTACTCTGTATCTAACCCCGTTCTGTACCTGTCCTGGGAGTGTTTGATGGTGACAGTGCAGAGGGAGCTTTACTCTGTATCTAACCCCGTGCTGCACCTGTCCTGGGAGTGTTTGATGGGGACAGTGTAGAGGGAGCTTTACTCTGTATCTAACCCCGTGCTGTATCTGTCCTGGGTGTTTTTTGATAGGGACAGTGTAGAGGGAGCTTTACTCAGTATCTAACCCCCTGCTGTACCTGTCCTGGGAGTGTTTCATGGGGACAGTGTTGTGGGATCTTTATTCTGTATCTAATCCCGGGCTCTATCTGTCCTGGGAGTGTTTGATGGGGACAGCGTAGAGGGAGCTTCACTCTGTATCTAACCCCATGCTCTATCTGTCCTGTGTGTGTTTGATGGGGACAGTGTAGAGGGAGCTTTACTCTGTATCTAACCCCGTGCTGTACCTGCCCTGGGAGTGTTTGATGGGGACAGTGTAGAGGGAGCTTTACTCTGTATCTAACCCCGTGCTGTACCTGTCCTGGGAGTGTTTGATGTGGACAGTGTAGAGGGAGCTTTACTCTGTATCTAACCCCGTGCTGTACCTGACCTGGGATTGTTTGATGGGGACAGTGTAGAGGGAGCTTTACTCTGTATCTAACCCCGTGCTGTACCTGCCCTGGGAGTGTTTGATGGGGACAGTGTAGAGGGAGCTTTACTCTGTATCTAACCCCGTGTTGTATCTGTCCTGTGTGTGTTTGATGGGGACAGTGTAGAGGGAGCTTTACTCTGTATCTAACCCCGTGTCGTATCTGTCCTGTTTGTGTTTGATGGGGACAGTGTGCAGGGAGCTTTATTCTGTAACCCCATGCTGAACATGTCCTGTGAGTGTTTGATGCGGACAGTGTAGAGGGGGTTTTACCCTCCATCTAACCCCGTGCTCCACCTGTCCTGGGAGTGTTTGATGGGGACAGTGTAGAGGGAGCTTTACTCTGTATCTAACCCCATGCTATACCTGTCCTGGGAGTGTTGGATGGGGGACAGTGTAGAGGGAGCGTTACTCTGTATCTAACCCCGTGCTGTACCTGTCCTGGGAGTGTTTGATGGGGACAGTGTAGAGGGAGCTTTACTCTGTATCTAAACGCGTGCTGTACCTGTCCTGGGAGTGTTTGATGGGGGACAGTGTCGAGGTAGCTTTACTCTGTATCTAACCCCGTGCTGTACCTGTCCTGGGAGTGTTTGATGGGGGACAGTGCAGAGGGAGCTTTACTCTGTATCTAAACCCGTGCTGTACCTGTCCTGGGAGTGTTTGATGGGGGACAGTGGAGAGGGAGCTTTACTCTGTATCTAACCCCGTGCTGTACCTGTCCTGGGAGTGTTTGATGGGGGACAGTGGAGAGGGAGCTTGACTCTGTATCTAACCCCGTGCTGTACCTGTCCTGGGAGTGTTTGATGGGGACAGTGCAGAGGGAGCTTTACTCTGTATCTAACCCCATGCTCGACCTGTCCTGGGAGTGTTGGATGGGGGACAATGCAGAGGGAGCTATATTCTGTATCTAACCGCGTGCTGTATCTGTCCTGGGAGTGTTTGATGGGGACAGTGTAGAGGGAGCTTTACTCTGTATCTAACCCCGTGCTGTACCTGTCCTGGGGGTGTTTGATGGGGACAGTGTGCAGGGAGCTTTATTCTGTAACCCCATGCTGAACATGTCCTGTGAGTGTTTGATGGGGACCGTGTAGAGGGAGTTTTACTCTCTATCTAACCCCGTGCTCCACCTGTCCTGGGAGTGTTTGATGGGGGGCAATGCAGAGGGAGCTTTATTCTGTATCTAAACACGTGCTGTACCCGTCCTGGGAGTGTTTGATGGGGGACAGTGTAGAGGGAGCTTTACCCTGCATCAAACTGCGTGCTCTATCCGTCCTGGGACTATTTGATGGGAACAGTCTCGAGGGGGCTTTACTGGGTATCCAACCCCGTGCTGTTCCTGTCCTGGATGTGTTTGATGGGGGACAGTGTACAGGGAACTTTACCCTGTACCTAGCCCATGCTGTGGTTGTCCTGGGAGTGATTGATGGGAACAGTAGAGAGGGAGCTTTACTTTGTTTCTAACCCCGTGCTCTATCTTTCCTGGGAGTGTTTGATGTGGACAGTGTAGAGGGAGCTTTACTCTGTATCTAGCTCCGGTTGTACCTGTCCAGGGAATGTTTGATGGGGACAGTGCAGAGGGAGCTTTACTCTGGACCGAAGCCGTGCTGTACCTGTCCTGGGAGTGTTTGATGGGGGACGATGGAGAGGGAGCTTTACTCTGTATCTAACCGCATGCTGTATATGTCCTGGGAGTGTTTGATGGGGAGAGTGTGGAGGGAGCTTTACTCTGTATCTAACCCCGTGCTGTATCTGTCCTGTGAGTGTTTGATGGGGACAGTGTAGAGGGAGCTTTACTCTGTATCTAACCCTGTGCTGTCCCTGCCCTGGGAGTGTTTGATGGGGACAGTGTGGAGGGAGCTTGACTCTGTATCTAACCCCGTGCTGTACCTGTCCTGGGAGTGTTTGATGGGGGACAGTGCAGAGGGAGCTTTACTCTGTATCTAACCCCGTGCTGTACCTGTCCTGGGAGTGTTTGATGGGGGACAGTGGAGAGGGAGCTTGACTCTGTATCTAACCCCGTGCTGTACCTGTCCTGGGAGTGTTTGATGGGGACATTGTAGAGGGAGCTATATTCTGTATCTAACCGCGTGCTGTATCTGTCCTGGGAGTGTTTGATGGGGACAGTGCAGAGGGAGCTTTACTCTGTATCTAACCCCATGCTCGACCTGTCCTGGGAGTGTTGGATGGGGGACAATGCAGAGGGAGCTATATTCTGTATCTAACCGCGTGCTGTATCTGTCCTGGGAGTGTTTGATGGGGACAGTGTAGAGGGAGCTTTACTCTGTATCTAACCCCGTGCTGTACCTGTCCTGGGGGTGTTTGATGGGGACAGTGTGCAGGGAGCTTTATTCTGTAACCCAATGCTGAACATGTCCTGTGAGTGTTTGATGGGGACCGTGTAGAGGGAGTTTTACTCTCTATCTAACCCCGTGCTCCACCTGTCCTGGGAGTGTTTGATGGGGGGCAATGCAGAGGGAGCTTTATTCTGTATCTAAACACGTGCTGTACCCGTCCTGGGAGTGTTTGATGGGGGACAGTGTAGAGGGAGCTTTACCCTGCATCAAACTGCGTGCTCTATCCGTCCTGGGACTATTTGATGGGAACAGTCTCGAGGGGGCTTTACTGGGTATCCAACCCCGTGCTGTTCCTGTCCTGGATGTGTTTGATGGGGGACAGTGTACAGGGAACTTTACCCTGTACCTAGCCCATGCTGTGGTTGTCCTGGGAGTGATTGATGGGAACAGTAGAGAGGGAGCTTTACTTTGTTTCTAACCCCGTGCTCTATCTTTCCTGGGAGTGTTTGATGTGGACAGTGTAGAGGGAGCTTTACTCTGTATCTAGCTCCGGTTGTACCTGTCCAGGGAATGTTTGATGGGGACAGTGCAGAGGGAGCTTTACTCTGGACCGAAGCCGTGCTGTACCTGTCCTGGGAGTGTTTGATGGGGGACGATGGAGAGGGAGCTTTACTCTGTATCTAACCGCATGCTGTATATGTCCTGGGAGTGTTTGATGGGGAGAGTGTGGAGGGAGCTTTACTCTGTATCTAACCCCGTGCTGTATCTGTCCTGTGAGTGTTTGATGGGGACAGTGTAGAGGGAGCTTTACTCTGTATCTAACCCTGTGCTGTCCCTGCCCTGGGAGTGTTTGATGGGGACAGTGTGGAGGGAGCTTGACTCTGTATCTAACCCCGTGCTGTACCTGACCTGGGAGTGTTTGATGGGGATAGTGTAGAGGGAGCTTTACTCTGTATCTAACCCTGTGCTGTACCTGTCCTGGGAGTGTTTGATGGGGACCGGTTGGAGGGAGCTTGACTCTGTATCTAACCCCGTGCTGTACCTGTCCTGGGAGTGTTTGATGGGGACAATGTGGAGGGAGCTTTACTCTGTATCTAACCCCGTGCTCTACCTGTCCTGGGAGTGTTTGATGGGGACAGTGTGGAGGGAGCTTTACTCTGTATCTAACCCCGTGCTGTACCTGTCCTGGGAGTGTTTGATGGGGACAGTGTAGAGGGAGGTTTACTCTGTATCTAACCGCGTGCTGTACCTGTCCTGGGAGTGTTTGATGGGGACAGTGTAGAGGGAGGTTTATCTGTATCTAACCCCGTGCTGTACCTGTCCTGGGAGTGTTTGATGGGGACATTGTAGAGGGAGCTATATTCTGTATCTAACCGCGTGCTGTATCTGTCCTGGGAGTGTTTGATGGGGACAGTGCAGAGGGAGCTTTACTCTGTATCTAACCCCATGCTCGACCTGTCCTGGGAGTGTTGGATGGGGGACAATGCAGAGGGAGCTATCTTCTGTATCTAACCGCGTGCTGTATCTGTCCTGGGAGTGTTTGATGGGGACAGTGTAGAGGGAGCTTTACTCTGTATCTAACCCCGTGCTGTACCTGTCCTGGGGGTGTTTGATGGGGACAGTGTGCAGGGAGCTTTATTCTGTAACCCCATGCTGAACATGTCCTGTGAGTGTTTGATGGGGACCGTGTAGAGGGAGTTTTACTCTCTATCTAACCCCGTGCTCCACCTGTCCTGGGAGTGTTTGATGGGGGGCAATGCAGAGGGAGCTTTATTCTGTATCTAAACACGTGCTGTACCCGTCCTGGGAGTGTTTGATGGGGGACAGTGTAGAGGGAGCTTTACCCTGCATCAAACTGCGTGCTCTATCCGTCCTGGGACTATTTGATGGGAACAGTCTCGAGGGGGCTTTACTGGGTATCCAACCCCGTGCTGTTCCTGTCCTGGATGTGTTTGATGGGGGACAGTGTACAGGGAACTTTACCCTGTACCTAGCCCATGCTGTGGTTGTCCTGGGAGTGATTGATGGGAACAGTAGAGAGGGAGCTTTACTTTGTTTCTAACCCCGTGCTCTATCTTTCCTGGGAGTGTTTGATGTGGACAGTGTAGAGGGAGCTTTACTCTGTATCTAGCTCCGGTTGTACCTGTCCAGGGAATGTTTGATGGGGACAGTGCAGAGGGAGCTTTACTCTGGACCGAAGCCGTGCTGTACCTGTCCTGGGAGTGTTTGATGGGGGACGATGGAGAGGGAGCTTTACTCTGTATCTAACCGCATGCTGTATCTGTCCTGGGAGTGTTTGATGGGGAGAGTGTGGAGGGAGCTTTACTCTGTATCTAACCCCGTGCTGTATCTGTCCTGTGAGTGTTTGATGGGGACAGTGTAGAGGGAGCTTTACTCTGTATCTAACCCTGTGCTGTCCCTGCCCTGGGAGTGTTTGATGGGGACAGTGTGGAGGGAGCTTGACTCTGTATCTAACCCCGTGCTGTACCTGACCTGGGAGTGTTTGATGGGGATAGTGTAGAGGGAGCTTTACTCTGTATCTAACCCTGTGCTGTACCTGTCCTGGGAGTGTTTGATGGGGACAGTGTGGAGGGAGCTTGACTCTGTATCTAACCCCGTGCTGTACCTGTCCTGGGAGTGTTTGATGGGGACAATGTGGAGGGAGCTTTACTCTGTATCTAACCCCGTGCTCTACCTGTCCTGGGAGTGTTTGATGGGGACAGTGTGGAGGGAGCTTTACTCTGTATCTAACCCCGTGCTGTACCTGTCCTGGGAGTGTTTGATGGGGACAGTGTAGAGGGAGGTTTACTCTGTATCTAACCGCGTGCTGTACCTGTCCTGGGAGTGTTTGATGGGGACAGTGTAGAGGGAGGTTTATCTGTATCTAACCCCGTGCTGTACCTGTCCTGGGAGTGTTTGATGGGGGGACAGTGTAGAGGGAGGTTTACTCTGTATCTAACCGCGTGCTGTACCTGTCCTGGGAGTGTTTGACGGGGACAGTGTGGAGGGAGCTTTACTCTGTATCTAACCCCGTGCTGTATCTGTCCTGGGAGTGTTTGATGGGGACAGTGTGGAGGGAGCGTTACTCTGTATCTAACCCCGTGCTGTACCTGTCCTGGGAGTGTTTGATGGGGACAGTGTAGAGTGAGGTTTACTCTGTATCTAACCGCGTGCTGTACCTGTCCTGGGAGTGTTTGATGGGGACAGTGTAGAGGGAGTTTATCTGTATCTAACCCCGTGCTGTACCTGTCCTGGGAGTGTTTGATGGGGGGACAGTGTAGAGGGAGGTTTACTCTGTATCTAACCGCGTGCTGTACCTGTCCTGGGAGTGTTTGACGGGGACAGTGTGGAGGGAGCTTTACTCTGTATCTAACCCCGTGCTGTACCTGTCCTGGGAGTGTTTGATGGGGACAGTGTAGAGGGAGCTTTACTCTGTATCTAACCCCTTTGCTGTATCTATCCTCGGTCTGTTTGATGGGGACAGTGTCGAGGAAGCTTTACTCTGTATCTAACCCCGTGCTGTTACTGTCCTGTGGGTGTTTGATTGGGGACAGTGTCGAGGGAGCTTTACTCTGTATCTAACCCCGTGATGCACCTGTTCTGGGAGTGTTTGACGGGGGACAGTGTAGAGGGAGCTTTACTCTGTATCTAACCCCGTGCTGTACCTGTCCTGGGTGTGTTTGATGGGGACAGTGCAGAGGGAGCTTTACTCTGTATCTAACCCCATGCTCTATCTGTCCTGTGTGTGTTTGATGGGGACAGTGTGCAGGGAGCTTTATTCTGTAACCCCATGCTGAACATGTCCTGGGAGTGTTTGATGGGGACAGTGTAGAGGGAGCTTTACTCTGTATCTGACCCCGTTCTGTATCTGTCCTGGGAGTGTTTGATGGGGGACAGTGTCGAGGGAGCTTTACTCTGTATCTAACCCCGTGCTGTAGCTGTCCTGGGAGTGTTTGGTGGGGACAGTGTAGAGGGAGGTTTTCTCTGCATCAAAACACTTGATGAATCCACTCTTCGATCGCTTCAATGTGGGAACAAACAGGGATCTAATTTTGTCCAGTAATTGGATAGAGCTCTTGGGGCTAAAGTGGGATCAGGATGTTGAATTTGATGATCAGCCATGATCATAATGAATGTTGGAGCAGGCTGGAAGGGCTGAATGGCCTCCTCCTGCTTCTAGTTTGTGTGTTTATAAATGATGAAAAGGCAGCAGCAGTGGGAGTTCAATATGTGTGGATATTTCACAGCTTGATTCACACAATACACACAGCAATGTCGCTGATATTTTGGAAATGCTGCAAATGTTGTCAAACACAATACGCAGGGCACCTTAATGTTGCAATGTTACTCCCAAACTGTCATCCCACAGGGTCAACATTTCGGTACAATGTGAGTGAACCGTAAGTTAATATAGTTCAGTTTCAATGTTTAAAATAACCAGTCACTTTTCTGTGGCTGCTTTGGGAATGTCAGTGGAATGTAGTTCACAGTAACGTGTGAACAATTGTATTGGGGAATAATTGGAAGCAGTTTCCATTGAGAGCTTCCTGCATTCTGGAAATGTGTGTGATCTATTCAGAGATTGGAAATGATGGATGAATAAAGATACAGTTCTTTGTTACTGACATGAGATTGTGACCCTTGAAGTTTCACCAGTTCCATGTGCTGAGAGAAAGGAATGATTAAGCAACATCCAGCATTCAAATTCTTCAGAGAAGTTTAAAAGGCAGTGAAAGACTGAATACACAAACTCTGAGACAGACAGACACAACTGTATCCACAGCTTAAACTTGATGTTTGAATCTGCAGAGATGAGATCATGGTTGGAATAAACAAGAGTCCACACTGGGATGCTGAGCAATTTGAGTTCTGTTTTTCCTAAAAAGTCAATCTAAAAATCTGCAATTAAAAATTCCTTGGACAGAGCAGAGGGGATTTTACTCTGTGTGTTGTGTTTGGGTTGGAAGTGTTTCCTGAGCAGGGTGGTACAATGGCACAGTGGTTGGCACTGCTGCCTCACAGCGCCAGGGACCCGGGTTCAATTCCAGCCTCGGGTGACTGTCTGTGTGGAGTTTACACATTCTCCCCGTGTCTGCGTGGGTTTCCTCCGGGTGCCCCGGTTTCCTCCCACACTCCAAAGGTGTGCGGTTTAGGTTGATTGGCTATGCTAAATTGCCCCTTAGTGTCCAGGGATGTGTAGGTTCGGGGAATTAGCTCTGGTAAATGCATGGCGTTATGCGGATAGATGCTCTTTCGGAGAGTCAGTACAGACCCGATAGGCTGAATGGCCTCCTTCTGCACTGTGGTGATTGTATGGTTTTTGTGTCGATGAAGATTTACTCTGAAACACTGGGATTGAGGTTAAGGAGTGATTTAATGAAACCCTTCAAAATAATAAGCGAAATGGAGAGGGTTAATAAAGAAGAAAGCTAAAAGCATAATACTGCAGATGCAGGAATCATGGGTGGCACAGAGGTTAGCACTGCTGCCTCAGAGCGCCAGGGACCCGGGGTCGAATCCAGGCTTGGGTCACTGTCTGTGCAGAGTCTGTATATTCTCCCCGTGTCTGCGTGGGTTTCCTCCGGCTGCTCCACTTTCCTCCCACAGTCTGAAAGACACGATGGTTAGGGTGCGTTGGCCATGCTAAATTCTCCCTCAGTGTAGCCGAACAGGTGCCGGAGTGTGACGACTTGGGGATTTTCACAGTAACTTCATTGCAGTGTTAATGTGAGCCTACTTGTGACACTAATAAGTAAACTTAAACTTAAAACTGAAACAAAAACAGAAATTGGTGTAAAATCTCAGCAGGTCTGACAGCATCTGTGGAGAGAGAATAGAGCCAATGTTTCGAATCAGGATGACCCACAGATGCTGATAAAGAGGAACATTTTCTGCTGGTTGGGGAGTCCAGGACTTGGGGGACATTGGATTTTAGACAATGTTTAGTATTTCAGACTTTTAGGAGTGAAATGAAGAAACACATTGCCACGTGGAACTTACAAAGAAACATAGAAAATAGGAACAGGTGGAGGCCATTCAGCCCTTCCATCCTGCTCCGCCATCCATTGTGACCATGGCTGATCATGGTTTCCTCCGGGTGCTCCGGTTTCCTCCCACAGTCAAAAGATGCCCGGGTTGGTTGATTGGCCGTGACAAATTGACCCTAGTTTCGGGGGGGATCAGCAGGATAAATGTGTGGTGTAACGGGGATAGGGTGGGATTGTTGTCAGTACAGACCCGATAGGCTGAATGGCCTCCTTCTGCACTGTGGTGATTGTATGGTTTTTGTGTCGATGAAGATTTACTCTGAAACACTGGGATTGAGGTTAAGGAGTGATTTAATGAAACCCTTCAAAATAATAAGCGAAATGGAGAGGGTTAATAAAGAAGAAAGCTAAAAGCATAATACTGCAGATGCAGGAATCATGGGTGGCACAGAGGTTAGCACTGCTGCCTCAGAGCGCCAGGGACCCGGGGTCGAATCCAGGCTTGGGTCACTGTCTGTGCAGAGTCTGTATATTCTCCCCGTGTCTGCGTGGGTTTCCTCCGGCTGCTCCACTTTCCTCCCACAGTCTGAAAGACACGATGGTTAGGGTGCGTTGGCCATGCTAAATTCTCCCTCAGTGTAGCCGAACAGGTGCCGGAGTGTGACGACTTGGGGATTTTCACAGTAACTTCATTGCAGTGTTAATGTGAGCCTACTTGTGACACTAATAAGTAAACTTAAACTTAAAACTGAAACAAAAACAGAAATTGGTGTAAAATCTCAGCAGGTCTGACAGCATCTGTGGAGAGAGAATAGAGCCAATGTTTCGAATCAGGATGACCCACAGATGCTGATAAAGAGGAACATTTTCTGCTGGTTGGGGAGTCCAGGACTTGGGGGACATTGGATTTTAGACAATGTTTAGTATTTCAGACTTTTAGGAGTGAAATGAAGAAACACTTTGCCACGTGGAACTTACAAAGAAACATAGAAAATAGGAACAGGTGGAGGCCATTCAGCCCTTCCATCCTGCTCCGCCATCCATTGTGACCATGGCTGATCATGGTTTCCTCCGGGTGCTCCGGTTTCCTCCCACAGTCAAAAGATGCCCGGGTTGGTTGATTGGCCGTGACAAATTGACCCTAGTTTCGGGGGGGATCAGCAGGATAAATGTGTGGTGTAACGGGGATAGGGTGGGATTGTTGTCGGTGCAGACTCGATGGGCCGAATGGTCTCCTCCTGTTCCTATTTGCTACGTTTCTTTGTAAGTGTCAGGTACAATCTGCGACTGTACATCTTGTGTGTGTCTCAGTGTCAGCTCTGAAACCTGTGCAGCACAATCCCATCCTGTTTCAGTCTCAGCCTGCCTCTGTATCTGTATCTCTCCCTCTGAAATTAGCTTGTCCTTTTCCTGAATAAGACTGACTACATTTCCAAAGGGCTGGATTCATACAATATAAACAGCAAGCTTTCTTCAAACGATGGTTTGCAAATGTTGGTGAGCTCAGTCCACGTGGTACATTAATGTTACAATGAGATAGAATCTGTATTCAGACAACTGTCATCCCAGAGACTCCAAACTTCACCGTGTTAACATTCTGACCAAACACTAAAGCTTTCCATAAAGCAAGGCTGACAAATTCCAATCCTCCTTTTCCGATGCGCTCTGACTAATATATTTCTTTCACTCACTATCTCTCGGTCCCCCTCTTGATCTCTGTCACTCCCTTTTTCTCACTCACTCAGTCTGTGTTTTCTCTGAATCTCTCTCTCTCTCCCTCTGAGAATCTGGAATGAAACATCAGTCAGCTTTTTTAGGTTTGTTCACAGTGAGCAATTTTCTTCAATGCTTTCTCAGATAAGGAGAGCAAAACTGTGCACAATACTGCAGGTGTGGTCTCACTGAGGCCCTGTACAGCTGCAGTAAGACATCCTTGCTCCTGGACTCACATTCTCTTGCAAACAACAACATACCATTGGTCTTCCTAACTGCTTGCTTACCTGCACGCTTCACCACTCTATCCAGCTGTGACTCCACTTTCAAGGAGCTTTGAATCTGTACCTCGAGATCCCTTTGTTCTGTAACTCTCACCAACACCCGACCATTAACTGAGTAAGTCCTGTGCTGGTTCGATCCACAAAAATGCATCACCTCGCATTTATCTAAATTAAACTCCATCTGCCATCCATCAGCCCACTGGCCCAATTGATCAAGATCCCGTTGCAACCCTAGATAACCTTCTTCACTGTCCACTATGCCACCAATCTTGGTGTCAACTGCAAACTTACGAACCATGCCTCCTAAATTCTCATCCAAATCATTAATATAAATGACAAATAACAGTGGACCCAGCACCGATCCCTGAGGCACCCCGCTGGTCACAGGCCTCCGGTTTGACAAAAATCAACCCTCCACAACCACCCTCTGTCTTCTGTCATCAAGCCTAATTTGTATCCATTTGGCAAACTCACCCTGGATCCCGTGAGATTTAACCAAATCCTGTCTGCTTTTGTTTTTAAATATCAGCGTCTCGGACTCCCCTGACACTCACTACCCATCTGAATTAATCTCTATTCCTCACTGTCTAACTGTTACTCTCTGCATTGCTCCCTCTCCCTATCTCTCTGTTTCTCTGCATCGCTCCATCTCTCTCTCTTCCTCTCTCTCTCTATCCCTCTCATCCACCATGTTGTTTATCATTAAGGGGTCTAATCACGGAGAATTCAAACACTCTTTCTGTTTCTGTCTTGGCAGAATTAGCAACATGAGTGGATATTTCAAGACTGGATTCACACAATACAGACAGAACGCTGGTGAGCTCAGTACACGTGGTACCTGAATGTTACAATAAGATAGAATCTGTATTCAGACAACTGTCACCCCACAGGGTCCAAACTTCACCGTGTTAATTTGATTTGATTTGATTGATTTGTGTTGGGATGCAGTGAAAAGCATTCTTTCTTGTGCGCTATCCAGACAAAACATACCGTTCATAGAGTACACAGGGAGAAGGAGAGGAAAGGGTGCAGAATATCGTGTTGCAGTTACCGATAGGGTGTAGAGAAAGATCAGCTCACACACACACTCTCTCTTACACACTCTCAGACACACACATAATCTCACACACACACATACACACACTCTCTCTCTCACACACACACTCTCTCTCTCACACACACTCACACACACACTCTCTCTCTCTCACACACACACACTCTCACACACACACTCTTTCACGCTCACACACTCTCTAACACATGCACTCTCTCACACTCACTCTCACCCACACATACACACGCTCTTTCTCTCACACACAAGACTCTCTCTCATACACACGCGCACTCTTACGCACTCTCACACACACACACACACACACATACACACGCTCTCTCTCTCTCTCTTGCGCACACACTCTCTCTCACACACGTACTCTCTCTCTCACACACACACTCTCTCTCTCTCACATTCTTTCATGCTCACACACTCTCTCATGCAGTCTCTCACACTCTCTCACATATACACTCTCTTTCTCACACACACACACACTCACACACTCCCTGTCTCTCTCTCGCACACTCCCTGTCTCTCTCAAACACTGTCTCTCACACATTCCCTCTCTCTCACACACACAAACACACACATATTCTCTCTCTCACACACACACAATGATGGGGCACAATGTAGAGGGAGTTTTACGCGGCATCTGACCCCGTGCTGTACCTGTCCTGGGAGTGTTTGATGGGGACAGTGTCGAGGGAACTTTATTCTGCATCTAACCCCGTGCTCTATGTGTCATGGGAGTGCTTGATGGGGACAGTGAGGAGGGAGCTTAACTGGGTATCTTGCCCCGTGCTGTTCCTGTCCTGGATGTGTTTGATGGGGACAGTGTAGAGGGAACTTTACCCTGTATCTCGCCCATGCAGTCCCTGTCCTGGGAGTGATTGATTTGGGCAGTGTAGAGGGAGCTTTACTTTGTATCTAAACCCGTGCTGTATCTGTCCTGGGAGTGTTTGATGGGGACAGTGTAGAGGGAGCTTTACTCTGTATCTAACCCCGTGCTGTACCTGTCCTGGGAGTGTTTGATGGGGACAGTGCAGAGGGAGCTTTACTCTGCATCAAACCCCGAGCTCTATCTGCCCTGGGACTATTTGATCGGGACAGTGTAGAGTGGGCTTTTCTGGGTACCTCACCCCTTGCTGTTCCTGTCCTGGATGTGTTTGATGGGGACAGTGTAGAGGGAACTTTACACTGCATCAAACCCGTGCTCAATCTTTCCTGGGAGTGTTTGATGGGGCACAGTGGAGAGGGAGCTTTGCTCTGTATCTAAACCCGTGCTGTATCTGTCCTGGGAGTGGTGGATGGGGACAGTGTAGAGGGAGCTTTACTCTGTATCTAACCCCATGCTGTACCTGTCCAGGGAATGTTTGATGGGGACAGTGCAGAGGGAGCTTTACTCTGTATCTAACCCCATGCTGTACCTGTCCAGGGAGTGTTTGATGGGGACAGTGCAGAGGGAGCTTTACTCTGTATCTAACCCCGTGATGTACCTGTCCTGGGAGTGTTTGATGGGGGACAGTGTAGAGGGAGCTTTGCTCTGTATCTAAACCCGTGCTGTACCTGTCCTGGAAGTGATTGATGGGGACAGGAGAGAGGGAGCTTTACTTTGTATCTAAACCCATGCTGTACCTGTCCTGGGAGTGTTTGATGGGGACAGTGTAGAGGGAACTTGACTCTGTATCTAACCCCGTGCTGTACCTGTCCTGGGAGTGTTTGATGGGGACAGTGTAGAGGGAACTTGACTGTGTATCAAACCCCGTGCTGTACTGTCCAGTGAGTGTTTGATAGGGACAGTGTAAAGGGAGCTTTACTCTGTATCTAACCCTGTGCTGTACCTGTCCTGGGAGTGTTTGATGGGGACAGTGTAGAGGGAGCTTTACTCTGTATCTAACCCTGTGCTGTACCTGTCCTGGGAGTGTTTGGTGGGGACAGTATAGAGGGAGCTTTACTCTGTATCTAAGCCCGTGCTCTTACTGTCCTGGTCGTGTTTGATGTGGACAGTGCAGAGGGAGCTTTACTCTGTACCTGTCCTGCAAGTGTTTGATGGGGGACAGTGCAGAGGGAGCTTTACTCTGTATCTAACCTCGTGCTGTACCTGTCCTGGGTGTGTTTGATGGGGACAGTGCAGAGGGAGCTTTACTCTGTATCTAACCCTGTGCTGTACCTGTCCAGGGAGCGTTTGATGGGGACAGTGCAGAGGGAGCTTTACTCTTTATCTTACATAGTGCTGTACCTATCCTGGGAGTGTTTGATGGGGACAGTGTCGAGGGAACTTTATTCTGCATCTAACCCCGTGCTCTATGTGTCCTGGGAGTGCTTGATGGGGACAGTGAGGAGGGAGCTTTACTGGGTATCTAACCCTGTGCTGTACCTGTCCTGGGAGTGTTTGATGGGGACAGTGTAGAGGGAGCTTTACTCTGTATCTAACCCTGTGCTGTACCTGTCCTGGGAGTATTTGATGGGGACAGTATAGAGGGAGCTTTACTCTGTATCTAAGCCCGTGCTCTTACTGTCCTGGTCGTGTTTGATGTGGACAGTGCAGAGGGAGCTTTACTCTGTACCTGTCCTGCAAGTGTTTGATGGGGGACAGTGCAGAGGGAGCTTTACTCTGTATCTAACCCCGTGCTGTACCTGTCCTGGGTGTGTTTGATGGGGACAGTGCAGAGGGAGCTTTACTCTGTATCTAACCCTGTGCTGTCCCTGTCCAGGGAGCGTTTGATGGGGACAGTGCAGAGGGAGCTTTACTCTGTATCTAACCTAGTGCTGTACCTATCCTGGGAGTGTTTGATGGGGACAGTGTCGAGGGAACTTTATTCTGCATCTAACCCCGTGCTCTATGTGTCCTATGAGTGCTTGATGGGGACAGTGAGGAGGGAGCTTTACTGGGTATCTAACCCCGTGCTGTTCCTGTCCTGGATGTGTTTGATGCGGACAGTGTAGAGGGAACTTTACCCTGTACTTCGCCCATGCTGTACTTGTCCTGGAAGTGATTGATGGGGACAGGAGAGAGGGAGCTTTACTTTGTATCTAAACCCATGCTGTATCTGTCCTGGGAGTGTTTGATGGGGACAGTGCAGAGGGAGCTTTACTCTGAATCGTAGCCCGTGCTGTACTTGTCCAGGGAGTGTTTGATGGGGACAGTGCAGAGGCAGCTTTACTCTGTATCTATCCTAGTGCTGTACCTGTCCTGGGAGTGTTTGATGGGGACTGTGTAGCGGGAACTTTACTCTGTATCTAACCCTGTGCTGTAGCTGTCCAGGGAGTGTTTGATGGGGACAGTGCAGAGGGAGCTTTACTCTGAATCTTAGCCCGTGCTGTACCTGTCCTGGTCGTGTTCGATGTCGACAGTGCAGAGGGAGCTTTACTCTGTACCTGTCCAGGGAGTGTTTGATGGGGACAGTGCAGAGGGAGCTTTACTCTGTATCTAACCCTGTGCTGTACCTGTCCTGGGAGTGTGATGCATCTTGAGATAATACTGTCCAAGGTGCTATATAAATGCAAGTTGTTGTTGTGTGTGTCTGAGTGTCAGCTTCTGTCCATGTCCAGGAAACTGCAGATAACAGAGAATGATTCACTCTGGTCTGCGATTGTACATCTCGTGTGTGTCTCAGTGTCAGCTCTGAAACATGTACAGCACAATCCCATCCTGTTTCTGTGTCTCTCTGCCTCTGTATCTGTATCTCTCCCTCTCGCTCCATCTCTCTCCCCATGACTGAAACAAACTAGAGTTTAAATCCCACACTGGGATGCTGTTCAATGTGAGTTCAGTTTTCCCAGAAATAAAAATCCTCAATTAAAAATTCATTTGACACAGCAGAGGGAACTTTTCTCAAAGTGAATTTGCGGCTGTCTTGAATTTGAACCCAAGTTTTCAATATGGGGGTGGCACAGTGATGCAGGGGTTAGCACTGCTTCCTCACAGTGCCAGGGACCCGCCTTCGATTCCCAGCATGGGTCACTTTCTGACTGGAGTTTGAACGTCCTTCCCGTGTGTGTGTGGGTTTCCTCCGGGTGCTCCGGTTTCATCCCACACTCCAAAGATAGAACAAAGAACATTACAGCACAGGAACAGGTCTTTCGGCTCTCCAATCCTGCACCGACCATGGTGCCTGACTGAACTAAAACCCCCTACCCTTCCGGGGACCATATCCCTCCATTCCCATCTTATTCATGTCTTTGTCAAGACGCCCTTGAAAAGTCACTATCGTATCCGTTTCCACTCCCTCCCCCGGCCGCGAGTTCCAGGCACCCACCACCCCCTGTGTAAAAAAACTTTCCTCCCACATCTCCTTTAAACCTTGCCCCTCGCACCTTAAACCTCTGCTCCCGAGTAATAACTCTACCACCCTGGGAAAAATCTTCTGACTATCCACTCTGTTCATGCCCCTCATAATCTGGCAGACTTCTATCAGGTGTACAGGTGAGGTGGATTGGCCAAGCTAAATTGTCCCTTAGTGTCAGGAGGATTTGCTGAGGTAAATGTATGGGATTATAGGGATGGGGCCTGGGTGGGATTGTGTTCAGTGCAGACTCGATGGGCCGAATGGCCTCCTGCACTGCAGGATTCTATGAACCCTGTTCTGTATTTGGTTTGGGATTGTTTGTTGAAAAGTGTAGTTGAAGTGTTACTCTGTAATGCTGGAATTTAGGCTACGGGATGATTGGATCAAACACTTCAAGATAATAAGGGGAATGGAGAGGACTGATAAAGAACAACTTTTCCTGCTGGTTGGGGAGTCCAGGACTTGGGGACATTGGATTTCAAACAATGTTGAGGATTTTAGACTTGTAGGAGTGGAATTCAGAAACACTTTGCCACACCAGCTGTGATATTAGTTTGGAACTACCTTCTATAATTCGCAGTTGATGCTCAGTCGCTTATTAATGTTTAAATCTGAGGTTGATAGATGATATTTTTATACAGGAGAAGCAATTTAAAATCAATGGGTCAATGTTAAAATGGATGCAGGAACAGAGAGACCTGGGATTTCAGTTCATTTTTACATCTTCAAGATTCAACCTGGTGCTCAGAATCTGTCAGTTGAATCTACTTTTCCCGCCTGATAAAGTGTCAACAATTGTGTTGGGGAATGTGACAAAAGGTGACATTCCTGCACAGTGGGGTTGGGAGGTTGTTTGAAAGGAGATTCAGATTGTATCAGAAAGCGTCAATTAGATTGTGTCTCGTTGCAGAAGGTGCATATTTCACAGGAAATGCCCCGAGATAAAGACTAGTTTCACCGATGTCTGAGTAACTTTCAAAGTCTGCAGACGCATGAAGGGGGCAGAGATATTGTAATATTCAGAGCAGGAGATGGGGGACAATCACAGAATTGAAGATGTGAGGCCATCTCCTGTTTCCGAATGTCAGTGTTTAGCTTTTAAACTTTAGTGCTGGGCTAATAATTCCAAGTTTGCAATCCCACACTTTGCTGTTGTGAATTAGAGTTGTGAATTTTCTGAAATTGGTTGTGTAATAAAACTCGGTGCAGGATGCAATGATTCCCATTCTGCCTGCTGCTGCAAAGCCCCCGTGTCTGTCTCAGTTTCATCGTATTTATCAATGATTTGAGATCCTAGAATCATAGAATCCCTAAAGGGCAGACCATTCGGCCCATCGGGTCTGCATCGACCACAATCCCACCCAGGCCCGATTCCCGGAACCCCATATATTTACCCTGTTAATCCCCTGACACTAAGGTCAATTTATCATGGCCAATCCACCTTACCCGCACATGTTTGGACTGTGGGAGGAAACTGGAGCACCCGGAGGAAACCCACGCAGACACTGGGAGAACTCTACACTGACAGCGAGCTGAGGCTGGAATTGAACCTGGGTTCTTGGTGCTGTGCTAACCACTGTGCCACCATGCCGTTCATCATAGATTCCCTAAAGTGCAGAAGGAGGTCCTTTGGTCCATCAAGCCTGCCCCCGACAACAATACCACCCAGGCCTGAATCCCCCTAACACTAAGGGGCAATTGAGCACTGCCAATTAACTCCACCCGCACATCTTTGGAGTGTGGGAGGAAAGCAGAAGCTTCAAATGGCAAAGAGGTATTCCACAGCATAAGAGGCCATTCAGCTCATTGAGTCTGCACAGACTTGATGACAGAGTATCTTACCCAGGCCCTCACCCCAGCCCTATCCCCATAACCCCATTGCTAATCCATCTAACCTATATATCTTGCGAGTGTGGAAGATAACCAGAGCTCCCGGAGGAAACCCACACAGACACGGGGAGAATGTGCAAACTCCACGCAGTCACCCGAGGCTGGAATTGAACCCGGGTCCCTGGCGCTGTGAGGCAGCAGTACGAACCACTGTGCCACCATGCTGCCCTAAAGTAAATTGTCTTAACTGAATGGTTCAAAGAGTGAAAGATGGATTTCATTGGAGACAATTGTGTGGTCACCCACTTTAAAAAGGATAGAACAGATTGCTTTATGAATGGGGAAAGGCTGGAAAGAGTGGAGGCCCAAAGAGACTTGGGGCGGTCACATCAACACAGAAAATAGGAGGAGGAGGAGGCCATTCAGCCCTTCGAGCCTGACCCACCATTCAACACTATCATGGCCGATCCTCTGTCTCAATGCCATACCCCGGGGTTTTCCCCATACACCTCGACACCTTTAGAGTCTAGAAATCTATCTCTTTCCTTCTTAAATATATTCAGTGACTTGGTCTCCACAGCTTTCTGTGGGAGAGAATTCCACAGGTTCACCACCCTCTGAGTGAAGAGGTTTCCTCTCATCTCAGTCCCAAATGGCCTCCCCCGTATCCTGAGACTGTGACCCCTTGTTCCAGACACCCCCAGCCGGAGGAAACAATATCCCTGTATCCAGCCTGTCCAGCACTGTCAGAATTTTATACCTTTCAATTAGATCCCCGCTCACTCTTCTACATTCCAGTGAATACAGGCCCAGCCGACCCAATCTCCCCTCAGACATCAATGCTGCCATCCCAGGAATCAGTCTGGTGAACATTCACTGCTCTCCCTCTGTGGCAAGTACATCCTTCCTCAGATAAGGAGAGGAACACTGCACACAAGACTCCAGGTGTGGTCTCACCGAGGCTCTGTCCAGCTGCAGTAAGACATCCTTGCTCTTCTACTCCAATCCTCTTGCAATGAAGGACAACATCCCATTGGTCGTCCTAACTGCTTGCTGTAGCTGCATGCTTGCTTTCAGTGACTGGTGTTCTCAGATACCCAGGTCCCTTTGTACAACATTTCCCAATCTATCACCATTCATCTAATACTCTGCCATTCTCTTCCTCCGGCCAAAGTGGATAACGTCACATTTATCCACATTATTCTGCATCTGCCATGTATTTCCCCACTCACTCAACTTGTCTAAATCACCCTGAAGCCTCTTAACATCCTCCTCATCACTCACATTCCCACTAAGTTTCATCTCATCAGCAAACTTGAGAATATTACGTTTGGTTCCCTCATCCAAATCACTGATGTGTTTTGTGAATAGCTGGGACCCAAGAACTGACCCCTGCGGGACCCCACTCGTCACTGTCTGTTACTTAGAAAAAGATTCATTTATTCCTGTCTGTGCGGAGTCCGCATGTTCTCCCTGTGTCTGCGTGGGTTTCCCCCGGATGCTCCGGTTTCCTCCCTCAGTCTGAAAGATGTGCTGTTTAGGGTGCATTGGCCATGCTAAATTCTCCCTCAGTGTTACCCGAACAGGCGCCGGAGGTTGGTGACTAAGGGATTTTCACAGTAACTTCATTACCGTGTTAATGTAAGCCGACTTGTGACACTAATACATAAACTTCTAAACTTCTTTCAATTCTAAATTAGGAAGCACTTCTTCACACGAGATGTGGTTAAAGTTTGGTACTGTCTTCTGTAAATGAGCCCTCCCTATATCTCCCAGTCCCACCATCCTCTGATATCTGTTTTCCTTTAATCCTGGCTCCCTGACCATCCCCATTTTAATCCTTTCACCATTGGGGTCTGCAGTTCACTGTGTGGCTCCAACTCTGGAATTCCTTCCCAAAACTCTCTGTCTTCATACCTCCCTTTCCACCATTCAGACACTTCCTAATAACAACCCCTTTTTGACCAGATCTTTGGGGCAATTCTTTTGTCCCTAAACTCGCCTGTGACTCGGCTTCTAATTTTTCACTCCAGGCTCCTGTGAAGCATCTGAGGACGTTTCTGTTCAAGGTGCTATATCAATGCAGGTTGTTGTTTTATGTGTCTGAGTGTCAGTTTCTCTCAATGTCCAGGACACTGCAGGTAACAGAGAATGATTCATTCCCCACTCAACCATTACCATCAAGCCACGGGGTCAACCTGGCATCCCTTAAAAATGAGGTGTCAACCTGGTGAAGCTCCCAAACAGGAGCGGGCAGCACGGTGGCACCAGTGGTTAGCACTGCTGTATCACAGCACCAGGGACACAAGTTCATATCCAGCCTCGGGTCACTATCTGCATTGGTTTCCTCCGAGTGCCGCTCTTCCTTCTCTCAGCCCAAAGATGTGCGGGTTCGGTGGATTGGCCATGCTAACTTTCCCCATAGTCTTAGGGGGATTAGCAGGGTAAATACTTTGACTTGATTAATTATTTTGATTTGATTTATTATTATCATATTAGTATACAGTGAAAAGTCTTGTTTCTTGCGCGCTATGATAATCCTCTTGCAATGAAGGCCAACATGGGTGTCACAGTGGTTAGCTCTGCTGCCTCACAGTGCAACGGACCCGGGTTCAATTTTGGTCTCGGGTCACTGTCTGTGTGGAGTTTGCACGTTCTCCCCGTGTCTGCGTGGGTTTCCTCCGGGTGCTCCGGTTTCCTCCCACACTCCAAAGATGCGTGCGTTAGGTTGATTGGCCGTGATAAATTGCCCCTTAATGCCAGGGGGATTAGGATATTGTGAGTGAGACTGTGGGACTGTTCTCTATCTGTGTGTGTGTGAGACTTTGCGTGTATCTATGTGTGTGCATCAGTGCGTTTGTGTGTGTTTCACTATCTTCCTGTCTCTCAGTCCCCCAGTCCCAGAATCTGCTTCTCTTTACACAGATGCTGCCTGTCCTGATCAGTATTCCGGCATTGACTATTTCACAATCTGAGGAGTTGTGAATGCTGCGATCATCAGCGAACATCTCACCTATGGAGGGAAGGTCAGTGATGGAGCAGCTGAAGATGGTTGGGGCCTCGGACACTCACCCTGAGGAACTCCTGCAGTGATGTCCCGGGACTGAGAGGATCGGCTTTGAGATAATCGGCACATTGGGGGAAAGCTTGGAAAGCAGAGGATGCTGATTTAAGGTAAATGGCGACAGCGGCAACATGAGGCAATATCTGTGGCTTTGGATGATCCTTGTTGTACCCCACTATTAGCTGCTTGCCCTCCTGAATATCTCACTGTTACTCTCTGCATTACTATCTCATCCCTATCTCTCAGTGACTCTGCCTCTCTCCATCTCTCCGGGGAAATTATAATGGGGAGCAAAGAAATGGCAGAAGAATTGAACGTATACTTTGGTTCTGTCTTCACAAAAGAGGCACAGATAACCTGGCAGAAATGTTAGGGAACCAATGGTTTAGTGAGAGTGTGGAATTGAATTGAAGGAAATCAGTATTAGTAAGAAAATGGTGCTGGGGGAATGAATGGGGTTAAAGGCTGACAAATCCCCAGGGTCTGATAATCTACATCCCAGAGTATTAAAGGAAGCGGCGCTGGAAATATTGGATGCATTGCTGGTCATCTTCCAAAATTCTATAGACTCTGGAGCAGTTCCTACAGATTGGGGGGTGGCAAATGTAACCCCACTATTTAAAATAATCTTTTCACTTGCGTGTAATTTATCACAGAACACGGGCAGCATGGGCTTATCGAGAATGATGGGATAGTGTTGGGGTGGAGAAGTTATTCCTTCAAGTGGAAATCAGTGTAGTTTTGAAATGTGTTGAGGGTTTCTGCCTCTCCCCATTCATTCCTTCCCAACCTCTCTGCCGAGGCTCCTTCTCACTTTCTACCAGACAATTATTTGTGTTCGGGAGCGGGTGCAGAGGAGATTGAAATGAAACGGACAGACAGTTAACTTCAACACTGAGAAATGTGAAGTGATGCACTTTGGACAATAAGTTGAGGAGAGAATCCATAAACCAACTGGGAACAAGTTAAATTGTGTGCAGGTAAAGGGAAACCTTTTATACCTCCATCAATCTGTGTCTCTCTCTTTTTCTCACTCTCTGTGTCTGTGTCTTCTGTCCATCTCTCCCTTTCTGGGATATCTGTGAAAAATATCCACAAATATCAGGCAGCCATTTGGCCTTTCTTCCCAGGGGCCATTTTGTGTGAACGCAGCACTGAGATATTTCTGACAGAGTTGTCTCTTCACCAAAGTAACGTCAGTATTTTAAATGTGACAGATACGCAGCTATGGAGACACAAACGAGGGCTGTATTCCCGGGAACTTTGGAGTGTCAGGGACAATTTGATCCAAGTTGTCAGGAGAATAATGGAAACTGATAGCACAGAGATAGAGAAATGTTTCTTGCTGGTTATCCACCTCCTCCAGTCCCACCATCCTCCCATATCTGTTTTCCTTTCATTATGGCTCCGTGACCATCCACAATTTGAATCGTTTCCCCATTGGGAGCTGTGTCTTCATCTGCGTGGGCTCCAACTCTGGAATTCCTTCCCTGAACGTTTTACTCAAATACATCCATGGGATGTGGGCCTGGCTGGTTCTGCCAGCGTTTACTCCTCGTCCCTAATTGCTCATGAACTGAGTGGCTTGCTAGGCCATTTCAAACAGCATCTAAGAGTCAACCACATTGCTGTGAGGCTGGAGTCACATGTAGGCCCGACCAGGTAAGGACGGCAGATTTCCTTCCATAAAGAACATTAGTGAAGCAGATTGGTTTTCTCCATTTTAATACCTCCTTTTCCTCCAATTAAAATAGTCCATAAAAACCATCTGGCCAAACCTTTGGGACATGTGACCCTAAACTCTCCTGTGACTCGGGGTCAAATTTCTCACATTAAGGCTCCTGTGAAGCATCTTGTGATAATACTGTCCAAGGTGCTATATAAATGCAAGTTGTTGTTGTGTGTGTCTGAGTGTCAGCTTCTGTCCATGTCCAGGACACTGCAGGTAACAGAGAATGATTCACTCTGGTCTGCGATCGTACATGTCGTGTGTGTCTCAGTGTCAGCTCTGAAACATGTACAGCACTATCCCATCCTGTTTCTGTGTCTCTCTGCCTCTGTATCTGTATCTCTCCCTCTCGCTCCATCTCTCTCCCCATGACTGAAAGAAACGAGAGCTTCAATCCCACACTGGGATGCTGTTCAATGTGAGTTCAGTTTTCCCAGAAATAAAAATCCTCAATTATAAATTCCTTTGACACAGCAGAGGGAACTTTTCTCAAAGTGAATTTGCGGCTGTCTTGAATTTGAACCCAATTTTTCAATATGGGGGTGGCATAGTGATGCAGGGGTTAGCACTGCTTCCTCACAGTGCCAGGGACCTGCCTTCGATTCCCAGCATGGGTCACTTTCTGACTGGAGTTAGAACGTCCTTCCCGTGTTTGTGTGGGTTTCCTCCGGGTGCTCCGGTTTCATCCCACACTCCAAAGATAGAACAAAGAAAATTACAGCACGGGAACAGGTCTTTCGGCTCTCCAAGCCTGCACCGACCATGCTGCCTGACTGAACTAAAACCCCCTACCCTTCCGGGGACCATATCCCTCCATTCCCATCTTATTCATGTCTTTGTCAAGACGCCCTTGAAAAGTTACTATCGTATCCGTTTCCACTCCCTCCCCTGGCAACGAGTTCCAGGCACCCACCACCCTCTGTGTAAAAAAACTTTCCTCCCACATCTCCTTTAAACCTTGCCCCTCGCACCTTAAACCTCTGCCCCCGAGTAATAACTCTTCCACCCTGGGAAAAATCTTCTGACTATCCACTCTGTTCATGCCCCTCACAATCTGGCAGACTTCTATCAGGTGTACAGGTAAGGTGGATTGGCCAAGCTAAATTGTCCCTCAGTGTCAGGAGGATTAGCTGAGGTAAATGTATGGGATTATAGGGATGGGGCCTGGGTGGGATTGTGGTCAGTGCAGACTCGATGGGCCGAATGGCCTCCTGCACTGCAGGATTCTATGAACCCTGTTCTGTATTTGGTTTGGGATTGTTTGTTGAAAAGTGTAGTTGAAGTGTTACTCTGGAATGCTGGAATTTAGGCTACGGGATGATTGGATCAAACACTTCAAGATAATAAGGGGAATCGAGAGGACTGATAAAGAACAACTTTTCCTGCTGGTTGGGGAGTCCAGGACTTGGGGACATTGGATTTCAAACAATGTTGAGGATTTTAGACTTGTAGGAGTGGAATTCAGAAACACTTTGCCACACCAGCTGTGATATTAGTTTGGAACTACCTTCTATAATTCGCAGTTGATGCTCAGTCGCTTATTAATGTTTAAATCTGAGGTTGATAGATGATATTTTTATACAGGAGAAGCAATTTAAAATCAATGGGTCAATGTTAAAATGGATGCAGGAACAGAGAGACCTGGGATTTCAGTTCATTTTTACATCTTCAAGATTCAACCTGGTGCTCAGAATCTGTCAGTTGAATCTACTTTTCCCGCCTGATAAAGTGTCAACAATTGTGTTGGGGAATGTGACAAAAGGTGACATTCCTGCACAGTGGGGTTGGGAGGTTGTTTGAAAGGAGATTCAGATTGTATCAGAAAGCGTCAATTAGATTGTGTCTCGTTGCAGAAGGTGCATATTTCACAGGAAATGCCCCGAGATAAAGACTAGTTTCACCGATGTCTGAGTAACTTTCAAAGTCTGCAGACGCAGGAAGGGGGCATAGATATTGTAATATTCAGAGCAGGAGATGGGGGACAATCACAGAATTGAAGATGTGAGGCCAGCTCCTGTTTCTGAATGTCAGTGTTTAGCTTTTAAACTTTAGTCCTGTGCTAATAATTCCAAGTTTGCAATCCCACACTTTGCTGTTGTGAATTAGAGTTGTGAATTTTCTGAAATTGGTTGTGTAATAAAACTCGGTGCAGGATGCAATGATTCCCATTCTGCCTGCTGCTGCAAAGCCCCCGTGTCTGTCTCAGTTTCATCGTATTTATCAATGATTTGAGATCCTAGAATCATAGAATCACTGAAGGGCAGACCATTCGGCCCATCGAATCTGCATCGGCCGCAATCCCACCCAGGCCCGATTCCCGTAACCCCATATATTTACCCTGTTAATCCCCTGACACTAAGGTCAATTTATCATGGCCAATCCACCTAACCCGCACATGTTTGGACTGTGGGAGGAAACTGGAGCACCCGGAGGAAACCCACGCAGACACTGGGAGAACTCGACACTGACAGCGAGCTGAGGCTGGAATTGAACCTGGGTTCTTGGCGCTGTGCTAACCACTGTGCCACCATGCCGTTCATCATAGATTCCCTAAAGTGCAGAAGGAGGTCCTTTGGCCCATCAAGCCTGCCCCCAACAACAAGACCACCCGGGCCTGAATCCCCCTAACAATAAGGGGCAATTGAGCACGGCCAATTAACCTCACCCGCACATCTTTGGAGTGTGGGAGGAAACCAGAGCACCCGGAGGAAACCCACGCAGACACTGGGAGAACGTACAAACTCCACACAGACAGTCACCCGAGGCTGGAATTGAACGTGGGTCCTTGGTGCTGTGGGGGAGCAGTGCTAACCACTGTGCCACCATGCCGCCCGGTGATGAGACAGAAAGTTTGCTACATTTCACAGAAATAGGCAGCATTTTAAGTCTTATAGCGAGAAGCTTCAAATGGCAAAGAGGTATTCCACAGCATAAGAGGCCATTCAGCTCATTGAGTCTGCACAGACTTGATGACAGAGTATCTTCCCCAGGCCCTCACCCCAGCCCTATCCCCATAACCCCATTGCTAATCCATCTAATCTATATATCTTGCGAGTGTGGAAGGTAACCAGAGCACCCGGAGGAAACCCACGCAGACACGGGGAGAATGTGCAAACTCCACACAGTCACCCGAGGCTGGAATTGAACCCGGGTCCCTGGCGCTGTGAGGCAGCAGTACGAACCACTGAGCCATCGTGCCGCCCTAAAGTAAAATGTCTTAACTGAATGGTTCAAAGAGTGAAAGATGGATTTCATTGGAGACAATTGTGTGGTCACCCACTTTAAAAAGGATAGAACAGATTGCTTTATGAATGGGGAAAGGCTGGAAAGAGTGGAGGCCCAAAGAGACTTGGGGCGGTCACATCAACATAGAAAATAGGAGGAGGAGGAGGCCATTCAGCCCTTCGAGCCTGACCCACCATTCAACGCTATCATGGCCGATCCTCTGTCTCAATGCCACACACCAGCACTTTCCCCATACACCTCGACACCTTTAGAGTCCAGAAATCTATCACTTTCCTCCTTAAATATATTCAGTGACTTGGTCTCCACAGCTTTCTGTGGGAGAGAATTCCACAGGTTCACCACCCTCTGAGTGAAGAGGTTTCCCCTCATCTCAGTCCCAAATGGCCTCCCCCGTATCCTGAGACTGTGACCCCTTGTTCCAGACACCCCCAGCCGGAGGAAACAATATCCCTGTATCCAGCCTGTCCAGCACTGTCAGAATTTTATACCTTTCAATTAGATCCCCGATCATGGGTGGCACAGTGGTTAGCTCTGCTGCCTCACAGTGCAACGGACCCGGGTTCAATTCTGGTCTCGGGTCACTGTCTGTGTGGAGTTTGCACGTTCTCCCCGTGTCTGCGTGGGTTTCCTCCGGGTGCTCCGGTTTCCTCCCACACTCCAAAGATGCGCGCGTTAGGTTGATTGGCCATGACAAATTGCCCCTTAACGCCAAGGGGATTAGGATATTGTGAGTGAGACTGTGGGACTGTTCTCTACCTGTGTGTGTGAGACTGTGCGTGTATCTATGTGTGTGCATCACTGCGTTTGTTGTCAGTGAGTTTGTGTGTGTTTCACTATCTTCCTGTCTCTCAGTCCCCCAGTCCCAGAATCTGCTTCTCTTTACACAGATGCTGCCTGTCCTGCTCAGTATTCCGGCATTGACTATTTCACAACCTGAGGAGTTGTGAATGCTGCGATCATCAGCGAACATCTCACCTATGGAGGGAAGGTCAGTGATGGAGCAGCTGAAGATGGTTCGGGCCTCGGACACTCACCCTGAGGAACTCCTGCAGTGATGTTCCGGGACTGAGAGGATCGGCTTTGAGATAATCGGCACATTGGGGGAAAGCTTGGAAAGCAGAGGATGCTGATTTAAGGTAAATGGCGACAGTGGCAACATGAGGCAATATCTGTGGCTTTGGAGTGATCCTTGTTGTACCTCACTATTAGCTGTTTGCCCACCTGAATATCTCACTGTTACTCTCTGCATTACTATCTCATTTCTATCTCTCAGTGACTCTGCCTCTCTCCATCTCTCCGGGGAAATTATAATGGGGAGCAAAGAAATAGCAGAAGAATTGAACATATACTTTGGTTCTGTCTTCACAAAAGAGGCACAGATAACCTGGCAGAAATGTTAGGGAACCAATGGTTTAGTGAGAGTGCGGAATTGAATTGAAGGAAATCAGTATTAGTAAGAAAATGGTGCTGGGGGAATGAATGGGGTTAAAGGCTGACAAATCCCCAGGGCCTGATAATCTACATCCCAGAGTATTAAAGGAAGCGGCGCTGGAAATATTGGATGCATTGCTGGTCATCTTCCAAAATTCTATAGACTCTGGAGCAGTTCCTACAGATTGGAGGGTGGCAAATGTCACCCCACTCTTTAAAATAATCTTTTCACTTGCGTGTAATTTATCACAGAACACGGGCAGCATGGGCTTATCGAGAATGACGGGATAGTGTTGGGGTGGAGACGTTATTCCTTCAAGTGGAAATCAGTGTAGTTTTGAAATGTGTTGAGGGTTTCTGCCTCTCCCCATTCAATCCTTCTTCACCCTGTCAACATTGTTCATCATTCTGAACACCTCGATAAGGTCACCTCTTAATCTGCTCTGCTCCAAGGAGAATAAGGCCAATTTCTCTCATCTTTCCTTGGATCTAAAATTTCTAATTCCTGGAATCATTCGAGTGAATCTCCTTTGCACTCTCTCTCTCTCTCTGCCTCTCTTGAGGACTTTAACGTCCTTCCTTAAATATGGTGCCCAGAACTGATCACAGTGCTCCGAATGTGATCTGTCCAATGATTTGTAGAGGTGTAGCATCACTCCCTTGCTTTTATACTCTATGCCTCTCTTTATAAACCCAAGGATCCTATCAGGCTTCTTAACAACTGTTTCATCTTGCCTGGCCACCTTCAGAGAATGAATCACTTGAAACCCAAGGCCCATCTGTTCCTGTAGTCCCCTCAACGTTGTACCATTGAGTCTGTATCGTCTCCCCATGTTTCTTCCACCAAAATGCATTCCCTCCCATTTCGCTGCATTGAAATTCATCTGCCAGGTGTCTGCCCATTTGGCCAACTTGTCCATGTCCCTCTGAAGTCGCTCAGTGTCATCCTCACAATTCACTCTTCTCCCGAGCTCAGCATCATCTGCAAATTTGGAGATTGTGCGTTCAACCGCCGTCGCTAAGCTGTTAATATAAATCAGAAAAAGCAAGGATCCCAACACTGATCCCTGGGGAACACCACTTTCAACTCGTCTCCAGTCTGAGAAATGCCCATCTCTACCTCCCCTCTGTTTCCTATCTCTTACCAAACTTCTAATCCATGCTGCCAAGGACTCATCCATCCCAAATATTTCTCATTTGCTGATTTGCATGTTAGTGGAGCGGTGTAAAAGGCATGCGGAACGCTTGCCTTTTTCAGTCGAGGCATAGATTATAAAAGCAGGGTAGTCATGTTGGAGCTGTATAAAACTTTGGTGAGGCCACAGCTGGAGGACTGTGTGCAGTTCTGGTCGCCACATTATAGGAAGGGTGTGAATGCACTGGACAGGATGCAGAGGAGATTCACCAGGATGCATCTGAGCTGGAGTGTTTCAGCTATGAAGAGAGCTGTGGGCCACACGGTGGCACAGTTGTTATCACTGCTGCATCACAGCGCCAGGGACCCAGGTTCGATTCCCGGCTCAGGTCACTGTCTGTGTGAAGTCTGCACGTTCTCTCCGTGTCTGCGTGGCTTTCCTCTGGGCGCTGCGGTTTCCTCCCACAGTGCGAATGATGTGCTGGTTAGGGTGCATTGGCCGTGGAAAATTTTCTCTCAGTGTAACCGAACACCAGAGTGTGGCATCTGGGGAATTATCACTGTAACTTCACAGTGTTAATGCAAGCCTCCTTGTGACACTAATAAACAAAATTAAAAATAAGATGTTGAGTAGGCTTGTGTTGTATTCATTGGAGCAGAGAAGACTGGGGGGGGGGCGACCTGATTGAGGTGGAGAAGGTTATGAGAGACATGAAGAGTGTGGATCGGGAGCAGCTGTTCCCCTTAGTTGAAGGGTCAGTCACGAGGGGACATAGGTTCAAGGTGAGGGGCAGGAGGTTTGGGGGGGATGTGAGGAAAATCTGTTTTACCCACAGGGTGGTGCCAGTCTGGAATGCGCTGCCTGGGAGGTTGGCAGAGGCAAGTTGCCTCACATCCTTTAAAAAGTAGCTGGATAAGCACTTGGCCCATCATCACATTCAGGGCTATGGGCCAAGTGCTGGTAAATGGGGTGAGGTCGGTATGTTAGGTGGTCCTCACGTGTCGGTGCAGACTCGATGGGCCGAAGGGTCTCTTCTGCACTGTATGAATCTGTGATGAGGAAATGTTTTTAACGTAGTGACTGCTGGTATCTGGAATGTTCTGCCTTGATTCGCTGTAAGGATTCGCATTCCAACCATTATTCATGTAAATTGTGTCTGTGTCTTTATCTGCCCTGTTTGTGAACAGAATTCCCACTCACCTGAAGAAGGGGCTTGGAGCTCCGAAAGCTTGTGTGGCTTTTGCTACCAAATAAAGCTGTTGGACTTTAAGCTGATGTTGTTAAACTTCTTACTGTGTTTACCCCAGTCCAACGCCGGCATCTCCACATCATGTTCTGCCTGAGTCAGAGGTGGGAGAAGATTCCATCAAGAGGAAATTGAATGGGAAGCTGAAGGGAAAATATTGACAGGGTTACGGGGAGAGGGTGGAGGATTGGGAATAGTGAAACTGCTCTTGCAGTGTGTCGATCCAGGCTCGACGGGCTGAATGGCCTCCTGTGCTGTCACCATTCTATGATTCACACACAAGTTAACTTCTCAGTGTCTATTAGGCCCCACTCGTTCCTCCATGATCAGTTCCAGCATTTCAAGTTCAGATCCCAGTACTTTTTAGTTGGGGCATTGAGGAGTAAAACAGAAATAGGAATGAGAGTGTCGGTGCGCTTATGTTTTTGTATTTTTGTGTGTGTGTGTGTGTGTGTGTGTGTGAGAGAGAGACAGTTTCTAAGTGTGTGCAAGTGTCTATTTCATTGTGTGTTTCTGTGTGTGTGATTGTGTTTCTCTGCGTGTGTCTGTGAGTGAGTGTGTGTCTGTGTGTGTCTCTCTCTCTGTGTCTTTGTGTATGTGTGTCTGTGAGTGTGTGTTTGTGTCTCTCTGCGTGTGTGCGTGTGTGTCCGTGAGTGTGTGTTTGTGTCTCTGTGTGTGTGTGTCCGTGAGTGTCTGTGTGTCTCTCTCTTTGTCAGTGTGTGTGTGTCTATGAGTGTGTGTGTGTGTGTGTGTCTGTATCTCTGTGAGTGCGTGTGCGTCTGTGTGTGTGTGTGTGTTTGTCATGATCTGTGTCAGCGGTGGAGCAGGCTCGATGGGTCAAATGGCCTCCAACTGCACATATTTGAGATTCAAATACATTGACACACATGCATGCTGACACACACACACACAGACACACACACACACACACACACAGACACACACACACACACACAGACACACACAGACACACAGACACACACACACAGACACACACACACAGCGACTCACACACACACACACAGAGACACACAAACACACACACACACACACACAGACTCACACACACACACAGACACACACACACACAGTGAAATATATACACAGTATTGACATATGTATTGACCATTTAATGTGACTGAATGCTACACATCCTGGTTTGCCGATGACACAAAACATTAGACAGCATTGTAAGCAGCATCGCTGGAAACATCAGATTGCAAAGAGTTATTCATATTTTGTACATGGACAAAACTGGTGGAGAGGTTTCAGTGCAGGGAAATGTAAACTGACACAACTTAGATTTAAAAGGGATAGAACAGCGCACTTTAATAAATGATGAAATGACCGAAACAGTGGAAGCTCCAAATGTCCAGATATTTCACAGCTGAATTCGCACAATACACACAGCAATGGATCTGATATTGCGGAATTGTTGTAAATGTGGTTAATCTCAGTACGGAGGCTGTCTTCATGTTACAATGTTAATCTGATCACTCTCATCAAAACAGACTCAACATTTCTGTACAATGTGAGTGAATCATCAGCTCAAATAGTTCAGGTTCAGTGTTTAAAATAACCAGTCACTTTTCTGTGGCTGCTTTGGGAGTGTCAGTGGAATGTAGTTTACAGTCAAGTGCGAACAATTGCATTGGGGAATAATTGGAAGCAGTTTCCATTGAGAGCTTCCTGCATTCTGGAAATGTGTGTGATCCATTCAGAGATAGGAAATGGACGGATGAATAAAGATGCAATTTGTTGTTAATTACATGAGATTGTCTGCCTTGAAGATTCACAAGTTCCATGTGCTGAGAGAAAGGAATGATTAAACAATGTCTATAATTCAAATCCTTCAGACAAGTGAAAAAGCAGGAGAACAACTGAATCCACAAACGCTGCCACAGACAGTATTCGAAGCTTCAACTTCATGTTTGAATGTGAAGGGCTGATTGAAATAAACAGGAGGCCACACTGGGATGCTGAGCAATTTGATTCCTGTTTTTCCTAAAATTCAAAATAAAAATCTGTGATGAAACATTCCTTGGACAGAGCAGAGGGAATTTTACTCTGTATTTAGCCCATTCCAGTATTTGTGTTGGGAACATTTGATGAACAGTGCAGATTAAACATTATTCTTAACCGCTGGAATTTAAGTTGGGGGCTGATTTAATCAAACATTGAAAATAATGAGGGAAAGGGAGAGGCTGATAAAGAACAAGTTTTTCTGCTGGCTGGGAACTCCAGGATTTGGGAATATTTGAATGTTAGCCTCAGTTTAGAATTTTAGAATTGTAGAAATGGAAACATTGCCAGATGTGGTGTGGAGTTAGTTTGAAACAATCTTCTGCAAATGGCTATTGATGCTCAGTCACTTGTTATTATTTTAAACCTGGGGTTGATAGATTTTCCTTCGTCCAAGGGGTTAAGAGACAGAGAGTTAGATCACAGATCAGCCAGGATCTTATTGAATATTGGAACAGGCTTTCAGGAAGATTGTTCCAGATTCCAAACACACTCTTGATGAAGTGCTTTTTCTCACTTCACTTCTGATCCATTTCCCCATCATTTAGAATCTGTGCCCTCTAGTTCATGACCATCTCTTGAGAGAGAAGAGTTTCTCACTCTTTAACCTGTGGATACCCCTTTGGATCTTGAATCTCTCTCTCAAGTCTCACCTCAGCCTTCTTTTCTCCAAGGAAAACAGTCCCAACCTCTCCAATCTACCCTCGTAGCTACGGATCTTATTCCCTGGAATCATTCTTGTGAATCTCCTCTGCACTCTGTCCAATGTCTTCACATCCCTCCTCAAGTACGGTGCCCAGAACTGGGCGCAGTCTCCAGATGAGGCTTAACGAGTGTCTTATACAAGTTCAATATGAACTCCTTACTCTTGTCCTCAATTCCTCCATTAATAAAAGCTGGGATACCATATACTTCATTTACTGCTCTCTCAAAGTGCCCTGCCACCTTCACTGACGTATGTACATATTAGAATCATAGAATCCCTACAGTGCAGAAGGAGGCCATACAGCCCATCGAGCCTGCGCTAACAACATTCCCACCCAGGCCCTATCCCCGTGATGCAACGTATTTACCCTGATAATACTGGCATGAATTGAGAAATGGTTAACGGACAGAAAACAGAGCTTAGGTACAAATGGGTCATTTTCAGGGTGCCAGGCTGTGACCAGCGGCTTATCACAAGGATCAGTACTCGGGAGCCCAGCTATTCACAATCCGTATCATTGATTTGGACGTTTGGGATCAAATGTAATATTTCCGAGTTTGCAGATGACATGAAAGCAGGTGGAAGTGTGAGTTGTGAGGAGGATGTAGACTCTTCAAGGGGATGTGGGAGAGGCTGAATTAGTGGTGAAACCACACACGGAGTGTTGTGTACAGTTTTATCCTCTTACCTAAGGAAAGACATTCTTGTCCGAGAGGGACTTCAATGACATTTCACTGCATTAATTCCTGGGATGGAGGGATTGTCCTCTGAGGAAAGAAAATGGACTTTTACTTTATGCACTCGAGAAGCATGAGAGGTGACCTCACTCAAACTTGGACAATTCTTACAGGGCTCAGCAGGGTCGAGTCATAGAGGTTTACAGCATGGAAACGCGCTTTGGCCCAACTTGTCCATGCCGCCCAGTTTTTACCATTAAGCTAATCACAATTGCCTGTGTTTCGCCCATATCCCTCTATACCAATCTTACCCATGTAACTGTCTAAATGCTTTTTAAAACATAAAATTGTACCCGCCCCTGCTACTGCCCCTGGCAGCTCATTCCAGACATTCACCACCCTCTGTGTGAAAAGAATTGACCTCTGGACCCTTTTGTATCTCTCACTCTCACCTTAAACCTATGCCCTCTAGTTTTAGACTCCCCTACCTTTGGGAGAAGATATTGACTATCTCGCTGATCTGTGCCCCTCATTATTTTACAGACCTCTATACAATCTCCCCTCAGTCTTCTACGCTACAGGGAAAAAGTCCCAGTCTGTGCAACCTCTCCTTAAAACCCAAACCATCATGTCCCGGTAGCATCCAAGTAAATCGTTTTTGCACTCTTTCTAGTTTAATAATATCCATTCTAAAATAGGGTGACCAGAACTGTACACAGTATTCCAAGCGTGGCCTTAACAATGTCTTGTACAACTTCAACAAGACGTCCCAACTCCTGTATTCAATGTTCTGACCAATGAAACCAAGCATGCCGAATGCCTTCTTCACCACTCTGTCCACCTGTGACTCCACTGTCAAGAAGCTATGAACATGTACCCCTCGATCTCTTTGTTCTATAACTCTCCCCAACCCCCAAACATGAGCTGAGTAGATACAGGAAGGATGTTTCCCCCGGCTGGAGGCGGTGGGGGGGGGGGGGGGCGGTGTCTAGAACCATGGCATAGTCGCAGAGTAAGGGGGCAGGACATTTAGGACTGAGATAAGGACATAAGAAATAGGAGCAGGAGAAGGCCATCGAGCCCCTCGAGCCTGCCCCGCATTCAATAAGATCATGGCTGATCTGAAGTGGATCAGTTCCACTTACCCACCTGATCCCTATAACCCCTAATTCCCTTACCGATCAGGAATCCATCTATCCGTGATTTAAACATATTCAACGAGGTAGCCTCCACCACTTCAGTGGGCAGAGAATTCCAGAGATTCACCACCCTCTGAGAGAAGAAGTTCCCCCTCAACTCTGTCCTAAACTGACCCCCCTTTATTTTGAGACTGTGCCCTCTAGTTCTAGCTTCCTTTCTAAGTGGAAAGAATTTCTCCCACCTCGACCCTATCCAGCCCCTTCATTATCTTATAGGTCTCTATAAGATCCCCACTCAGCCTTCTAAATTCCAACGAGTACAAACCCACTCTGCTCAGTCTCTCCTGATAATCCAAACCCCTCATCTCAGGTATCAACCTGGTGAACCTTCTCTGCACTCCCTCCAAGGCCAATATATCCTTCCGCAAATAAGGGGACCAAAACTGCACACAGTATTCCAGCTGCGGCCTCACCAATGCCCTGTACAGATGCAGCAAGACATCTCTGCTTTTATATTCTATCCCCCTTGCGATATAGGTCAACATCCCATTTGCCTTCTTGATCACCTGTTGCACCTGCAGACTGGGTTTTTGCGTCTCATGCACAAGGACCCCCAGGTCCCTCTGCACAGCAGCATGTTGTAATTTCTTTCCATTTAGATAATAATCCAATTTGCTATTATTTCCTCCAAAGTGAATAACCTCGCATTTGTCAACGTTATACTCCATCTGCCAGATCCTCGCCCACTCACTCAGCCTGTCCAAATCTCTCTGCAGACCTTCTACGCCCTCCACACGATTCACTTTTCCACTTATCTTTGTGTCGTCTGCAAACTTTGTTACCCGACACTCAGCCCCCTCCTCCAGATCGTCTATATAAATGGTAAAAAGTTGAGGCCCCAGTACCAATCCCTGCGGCACGCCACTAGTTACCATCCGCCAACCAGAAAAGCACCCATTTATTCCGACTCTCTGCTTTCTGTGAGGAGGAATTTCTTCCCTCAGAGTCATAGAGTGGTACAGTGAAGAAAAGGCCCTTCGACCCATTGAGTCTGCACCAACAGTAACTCCCACTAAAGTTGTGCTAATCCAATTTTCCAGCTCTTGTACCATATCTTTGAATGTTGTGATGTTTCATAAGAACATAAGAAATAGGAGCAGGAGTAGGCCATCTAGCCCCTCGAGCCTGCCCCGCCATTCAATAAGATCATGGCTGATCTGAGTGAATGTGTAATGTTTCAAGTGCTCATCCAAATGCTTTTGAAAGGTTGTAAGGTTTCCGACCTCCACTGCCTTCCCAGGCAGTACATTCCTGATTCCCATCACCCTCTGAGTGAATGTTTTTCTCAACTCTCCTCTGAATCTCCTGCCCTTTGCCCTAAAACTATGTCCCCTCATGATTGACCCCTCAACCAAGGGGAACAGCTGTTTCCTATTCACCCTGTCCATACCCCTCATAATCTTACACACCTCAATCAGCCTTCTCTGCTCTAAAGAAAACAATCCAAACCTATCCAGTCTCTCCTTATAGCTCAAATACTCCATCCCAGGCAACTTGCTGCTGAGCCTCCTCTGTACCCCCTCGAGTGCTATCATATCCTTCCTCTGGTGTGGTGACCAGATCTGCACACGGTAGTCCAGCTGTGGCCTAACCAACACTCTGTACAACTCCAACATTAACTCTTTGCTCTTCTACTCTGCGCCATGACTGATAAAAGCAAGTGTCTCATCTGCCTTCTTTACCACTTGATTCACCTGCTCTGCTGCCTTCTGGGATCTGTGAATAATTGCCCAAGATCCATATGTTCCTCTGAGCTTCCCAGTGTCCTGCAACTCATTAAATACTCCCTTGCCTTGTTACTGCTTCCAAAGTGCATCACCTCGCACCTATCAGGGTCAAATACCATCTGCCACTGCTCTGCCTATCTGACCAACCCAGCGATATCTTCCTGTAACCTACAACTTTCTTCACTATTAACCATCCTACCAATCTTGGTGTCATCTGGAACTTTGCTTATCATTGCCCCCACATTATCATCTGTCTCATTTATGTGTAACAATAATAAGCCCCCCAGCACGGAGCCTTGTGGTGCACCACTGGACACCGGCCTCCAGCCACTCAAACAGCCTTCCAACACCACCCTTTGTGTCCAATTACTAAACCAGTTTCCGATCCATCTCGCCAAGTTTTCCTGACTACCATGTGCTTCCAGGATGGTGAATCTTTGGAATTCCCTATCCCAGAGGGCTGTGGAGGCTCAGTCATCGTTCACAGACTGAGATGGATAGGTTTCTACAGATTAAACATATTGGAAAGTTTCACCATCTGTGACCCCTTGTTCCAGCCTCTCCGCCCAACCCCCCTCTCCCCACCCCCTCAGCCCCTCAGCTGGAGGAAACAACATCCCTGTATTCAGTCACTCCAGCCCAGTCAGAATTTATACATTTCAATTCGATCCCCTCTCATTCTTCGGAACTCCAGTGAATACAGGCCCAGTCGACTCAATCTCTCCTCATACGACAATCCTGCCATCCCAGGAATCAGTCTGGTGTGCCTCCGCTGCTCTCCTTCTATGGTAAGTGCAGCATTTCATAGTTACAGAGACAAAAACTGTACACAATATTCCAGGTGTGGTCTCACCGAGGGCCTGTACAGCTGCAGTAAGACATCCTTGCTCCTTTCCTCAAGTTCTCTTGCAATGAAGGCCAACAAAGCATTTGCCTTCCTAACTGTTTGCTGTAGCTGCATGCTTGCTTTCAGTCTCTGGTGTACTAGGACACCCAGGTCCCTTTGTATATCAACATTTCCCAATCTATCACCATTTAAATAACCTCTGCCATTCTGCTTCTCTGTCCGAAGTAGTTAAATTCACGTTTGTCCACGTTATACAGCATCTGCCACGCATTTACCCATTCACTCAATTTTCTGAAGTCACTGTGAAACATTTTAACATTCTTCTCACTCCTCACATTCCCAACAAGTTTCATGGCATCAGCAAACTTGGAAATATTATTTTTGGTTCCCTCATCCAAATCATTGGTGTACATCTCGTGTGTGTCTCAATGTCAGCTCGGAAACATGTAAAGCACAATCCCATCCTGTCTCTGTCTTTCTATGGCTCTGTATCTGTATATATCTCTCTCTGAAATTAGAATAAAGAAAATTACAGCACAAGAACAGGCCCTTCGGCCCTCCAAGCCTGCACCAACCATGTGTGAACTAAAAACACCTCCCCTTCCAGGGACCATATCCCTCTATTCCCATCCTATTCTTGTATTTCTCCAGATGCCCCTTAAAACTCATTATTGTATCTGCTTCCACTACCTCTCCCAGCAGCGAGTTCCAGGCACCCACCACCCTCTGTGTAAAAAACTTGCCTCGTACGTCTCCTTTAAACCTTGTCCCTCGCACCTTAAACCTGTGCCCCCTAGTAATTGACTCTTCAACCCTGGGAAATAGCTCCTGTCTATCCACTCTGTCCATGCCTCTCATAATCTTGTAGACTTCTATTAGGTCACCCCCCCTTGCCTCCATCATTCCAGTGAGAACAAACCAAGTTTCTCCAAACTCTCCTCATAGCTAATGCCCTCCATACCCGGCAACATCCTGGTAAATCTTTTCTGTACCCTCTCCAAAGCCTCCACATCCTTCCAGTAGTGTGGCGACCAGAATTGAACACTATATTCCAAGTGCGGCCTAACAATGGTTCTATAAAGCTGCAACATGGCTTGCCAATTTTTAAACTCAATGCGTGTGGCATCAAAAGTTTGCTTATTTCCTAAATAACACTGACAACATTTCAAAACCGCTCCATTGTCGGTGAAACACTTTTGGAAACCCTAAAGCCATGAATAGTACTTTAGAAATGTCCATCCCCAAGTTGCTGTGAGGACATTCAGAGTCAGTGTGTGACTTGGGTCAAAGATAGACCAGCGAGGTCTCTCCCTTAATGGCATTGAGTGACTCTTTAGCTTTTTTATGATGAGCAGAAACCTTTCATCTCTCTTGTGTCTAATTCATTCCAATTCTGTCCCTGACATGAATCAGTTGTGACTTTCTGTAGGAGCTGGAATGTTCTCTCTGGCGACAGAGAATCCATTGAGAGGAGGATCAGGTGTGACCTTTCTCTCCTGGAATCCATCTTTCCTGTTTGTGTCTTGTAGATTGTGTGTGGAGAGAGCAGAGGGAAAAGGCTGAGTGGATTTGTAATGAACAGGGGTTTGCTTTCATTCACAAACTGGAGCTGAAGCCAACGTGTGCAGATGTGAAGAATGGAGATCAGAAAAGGACCATGGGTAGAATTGGAGACTATTCTGCCCATCCAGATGTGCTGTCTTTTTGGAAGAGAAATCGAGTTAATCTCTATTTACAGAGGGAGAAGGGATTCCTCCTCCATTCTATATCTGTTTAGTTTTAGGCTGTCTGAGTGTGAGTGTTAGTGTGTGTGCATATTTTTCTCAATCTGCCTGTCTCTCAGTCCCCCTGCTCCCAGAATCTGTTTCTCTCTCCACAGATGCTGCCTGACCTGTTTGGTTGTTTGGTATGTCCTTATTTTCTGTTTCAGTATCTGAGGAGTTGCGTATGGTGCTGAACATTGTGCAATCATCAGCGAACATCCCCACTTCAGACCTTGTGATGGAGGGAAGGTCAGTGTTGGAGCAGCTGAAGATGGTTGGGGCCTCGGACACTCACCCTGAGGAACTCCTGCAGGGACGTCCCGGGACTGAGAGGATCGGCCTTGAGATAATCGGCACATTGGGGGAAAGGTTGAAAACCAGAGGATGCTGAATTCAGGTAAATGGCGACAGCGGCAACATGAGGAAATGTTTCTAACGGAGTGAGTGTCCAGTATCTGGAATGTACTGTCTGAGGGTGAGGTGGAAGCGGATTCCATCAAGGACTTCCAGGGGAAGTTGAATGGGAAGCTGAAGGGGAAATATTTACAGGGTGACGGGGAAAGGGTGGAGGAGTGGGAATAGTGACATTGCTCTTGCAGAGTGTCGCACTGGCTTGATGGGGCTGAATGGCCTCCTGTGCTGTCACCGTTCTATGATTCATATGCAAGTTATCTTCTCAGTGTCTATTAGACCCCACTCTTTCCTCCATGATCAGTTACAGCATTTTGAAGTTCAGATCCCAGAACGTTTTATTTGGGGATTTGAGGAATGATTTGTTTTCCAGCCTGGCCGAGAATTTGATGCTGTAACTGAAGTCACAATTGAATGATTCTGAGGTCAGATTATGATCCACTGAGACACAGCTGGCTCCGAGATTCCCTGAAAAATGTCGCTGTTGTGTTCCCGGCCAGATGATTTCTCCGTCTTGTGTCGGCCGGCTGTGCCACAAGGATCTGGACTTTGTTCCCAGATGTTCACAATGTTTATCAATGATTTGGATGTGGGGACCTAATGTAATATTTCCAAGTTTGCGGATGACACAAAGCTCGGTGGGAATGTGAGTTGTGAGGAAAATGCAAAGTGGCTTCAAGTGGATTTGGACAGACATTGTCTCTCAGTGCGTCTCTCAATCTGGCTCTCTCTTTCTCTCACTCTCCTTGACCCTGTCATCTGTTGGTCTCTGCATCTCTCGCTCTCTCTCTGGGAGTCTGTAAAAACATATCCACTAACATGCACACAGACAGAAACATACACACACACACACACACACATAAACACACACACACGCGACTGTGAGAATTGTCACAGATCAATCCCAATATCAGTGTGTAGTCTCCAATGCAATCGTTTGTGACCAGGTTGTGCAACATGCATTGAAATGTGGCAATATGGAAGTTGGTTCACTCAGTTGGCTGGACAGCTGGTTTGAGATGCACAAAGTCTCCAACACGTCATGAAAGCCCAACCCTTTCAACCTTTCCCCTGGCCGGAGGTGTGGTAAATCACCGCCAGTGAGTTCTCCCACTCAAAGGGGAGAGCAGCAGATCGTCATCTGGGACTGTGGTCACTTTCCCTTTACCGATGTTCAACTTTATTTCCCTTCCTCAATTTCTGCTCATCTCCAAGAGACTCGAGTGAAATTCACCCAATCTTTCAACACCAATATTACACACACAATACTGGAGCAATTGGACATTTCACACAACACCCAATAGCTGGTAACAAGACCAAACAGAAACTGTTCCAAACAAGAGTGGTGGCACCAGCTGACCCACACAAATATATAACTTTAAAGGAATATTCGTCGATCCATCCAGCTGACTCTCTTTCTCTGTCTACCTAACAGAGAGATTTTTCAGTGCAGTAACAACTGAAACAGGGTAGAATGTAGGAATAAGAAAGACAGGAACTTGTGTAAAATAAAACTGAGGCACAGGTGAGTTGAGTAATGAATGAAAGAAGGCCGAACACAGCAGTATCTCCGATGATGCTGAATGGAAGAGAAACAGATCAAATGTATTCCTGGGGAAGTGCAGCAACAGCTTAGAAATTGTCGGGTGTGGTGTAGATAGAGGCATGGCTGCGTGCGTTAATAACTGTGACTTCACTGAGTGCATTGGAAACAGTGACATAGTTGAGTGAAGCAATAACTAAGTAAAGACCAATTGTAGTATATACAGAGGGATGGCCCCATGCATTAAGAAGAGAAACTGTATCTAGTTTCTAGGGGTGGCACAGTGGTTAGCACTGCAGCCTCTCAGCGCCAGGGACCCGGGTTCGATTCCCGACTTGCGTCACTGTCTGTGTGGAGTCTGCATGTTCTCCCCGTGTCTGGGTATCCTCCGAGTGCTCCGGTTTCCTCCCAAAGTCTGAAAGACATGCTGTTCGGTGGATTGGCCGTGCTAAATTCTCCCTCAGTGAAGCCGAACAGCGCCGGAGTGTGGCAACTAGGGGATTTTCACAGCAACTTCATTGCAGTGTTAATGTAAGCCTACTTGTGACACTAATAAATAACATTGAAACTGTATAAAGTGTTATATACACAGATACAGTGCTGAGGTAAAGAGAAATGGAGACATGCTCCACATTCATTACCCAGACATGGTCTAGTTTATTTTTTATAAAGAGTGACATGGTTAAATGCAGTGATAATTTAAGCAGGTTCCCTCCCTAACAGCACTGTGGGTGTACCTACACCACACAGACAGCAGCGGGTTCAAGACGGCAGCTCACCACCACCTTCTCCAGGGCAATTAGGAATGGGCAATAAATGCTGACCTAGCCAGTGACACCCACATCACAAGAATCAATAAATATTCATCTAACCCAGCACATTGTCCAATGAAATATCAATCCATACATGGTATTAATAGAGTGAGAACTCAAAAAGGGTTGAATGTCGTGTCCACAGCAGCATGGTGTAATGTAGTATTCACTGAGACAACTGAGCGTATAAACAGCGACTGGGTTGAGTGCAGTGATAACTGGGAAAGGAGCTAATGAACGGGATTCTCCGGCTGTTCACTCGTGGGGAATTCTCTGCTCTCGTTCCCCTGCCTCTGGTTTCCTGCTAGCGTGAGGTGACTTCAATGGGAAATCCCATTGACAGCGACAGGACCAAAAACTCCCTCTGCTAGTGAACGGTGTGTCAGCTCTCACTGCCCAGAAAGCTGCTGAGGGGAGACTGGAGGATCCCAGAAACTATGTTAAAAATCGTCATATTGGCAACAGCAGGAAAATATTACATCCCAAACTCAGTAATATTCACAATGATATTCTCCAATCAGCTGAAGGGCAGAATTTACTGAGACAAGACCCAGATTGTAATAACTGAGGGAGGTTTAGGGCAGAGATTACTGATACCAGGCCCAGATTGTAATAACTGAGGGAGGTTTAGGGCAGAGATTACTGATACCAGGCCCAGATTGTAATAACAGAGAGGTTTAGGGCAGAGATTACTGATACCCGGCCCAGATTGTAATAACTGAGAGAGGTTTCGGGCAGAGATTACTGATACCAGGCCCAGATTGTAATAACTGAGAGAGGTTTGGGGCAGAGATTACTGATACCAGGCCTAGATTGTAATAACTGAGGGAGGTTGAGGGCAGATATTACTGATACAAGGCCCAGATTGTAATAACTGAGAGAGGTTTAGGGCATAGATTACTGATACAAGGCCCAGATTGTAATAACTGAGAGAGGTTTCGGGCAGATATTACTGATACAAGGCCCAGATTGTAATAACTGAGAGAGGTTTAGGGCAGAGCTTTCTGATACCAGGCCCTGATTGTAATAACTGAGAGAGGTTTCGGGCAGAGATTACTGATACAAGGCCCAGATTGTAATAACTGAGAGAGGTTTAGGGCAGAGATTTCTGATACCAGGCCCAGATTGTAATAACTGAGAGAGGTTTCGGGCAGATATTACTGATACAAGTCCCAGATTGTAATAACTGAGAGAGGTTTAGGGCAGAGATTTCTGATACAAGTCCCAGATGCGACACATCCTGGTTTGCCGATGACACAAAACATTCGACAGCATTGTAAGCAGCATCGCTGGAAACATCAGATTGCAAAGAGTTATTCATATTTTGTACATGGACAAAGCTGGTGGAGAGGTTTCAGTGCAGGGAAATGTAATTTGACACAACTTAGATTTAAAAGGGATAGAACAGCGCACTTTAATAAATGATGAAATGACAGAAACAGTGGAAGCTCCAAATGTCCAGATATTTCACAGCTGAATTCGCACAATACACACAGCAATGGATCTGATATTGCGGAATTGTTGTAAATGTGGTTAATCTCAGTACGGAGGCTGTCTTCATGTTACAATGTTAATCTGATCACTCTCATCAAAACAGACTCAACATTTCTGTACAATGTGAGTGAATCATCAGCTCAAATAGTTCAGGTTCAGTGTTTAAAATAACCAGTCACTTTTCTGTGGCTGCTTTGGGAATGTCAGTGGAATGTAGTTTACAGTCAAGTGCGAACAATTGTATTGGGGAATAATTGGAAGCAGTTTCCATTGAGAGCTTCCTGCATTCTGGAAATGTGTGTGATCCATTCAGAGATAGGAAATGGACGGATGAATAAAGATGCAGTTTGTTGTTAATTACATGAGATTGTCTGCCTTGAAGATTCACCAGTTCCATGTGCTGAGAGAAAGGAATGATTAAACAATGTCTATAATTCAAATCCTTCAGACAAGTGTAAAAGCAGGAGAACAACTGAATCCACAAACGCTGCCACAGACAGTATTCGAAGCTTCAACTTCATGTTTGAATGTGAAGGGCTGATTGAAATAAACAGGAGGCCACACTGGGATGCTGAGCAATTTGATTCCTGTTTTTCCTAAACTTCAAAATAAAAATCTGTGCTGAAACATTCCTTGGACAGAGCAGAGGGAATTTTACTCTGTATTTAGCCCATTACAATATTTGTGTTGGGAACATTTGATGAACAGTGCAGATTAAACATTATTCTTAACCGCTGGAATTTAAGTTGGGGGCTGATTTAATCAAACATTGAAAATAATGAGGGAAAGGGAGAGGCTGATAAAGAACAAGTTTTTCTGCTGGCTGGGAACTCCAGGATTTGGGAATATTTGAATGTGAGCCTCAGTTTAGAATTTTAGAATTGTAGAAATGGAAACATTGCCAGATGTGGTGTGGAGTTAGTTTGAAACAATCTTCTGCAAATGGCTATTGATGCTCAGTCACTTGTTATTATTTTAAACCTGGGGTTGATAGATTTTCCTTCGTCCAAGGGGTTAAGAGACAGAGAGTTAGATCACAGATCAGCCAGGATCTTATTGAATATTGGAACAGGCTTTCAGGAAGATTGTTCCAGATTCCAAACACCCTCTTGATGAAGTGCTTTTTCTCACTTCACTTCTGATCCATTTCCCCATCATTTAGAATCTGTGCCCTCTTGTTCCTGACCATCTCTTGAGAGGGAAGAGTTTCTCACTCTTTAACCTGTGGATACCCCTTAGGATCTTGAATCTCTCTCTCAAGTCTCACCTCAGCCTTCTTTTCTCCAAGGAAAACAGTCCAACCTCTCCAATCTACCCTCGTAGCTACGGATCTTATTCCCTGGAATCATTCTTGTGAATCTCCTCTGCACTCTCTCCAATGTCTTCACATGCCTCCTCAAGTACGGTGCCCAGAACTGGGCACAGTCTCCAGATGAGGCTTAACGAGTGTCTTATACAAGTTCAATATGAACTCCTTACTCTTGTCCTCAATTCCTCCATTAATAAAAGCTGGGATACCATATACTTCATTTACTGCTCTGTCAAAGTGCCCTGCCACCTTCACTGACGTATGTACATATTAGAATCATAGAATCCCTACAGTGCAGAAGGAGGCCATACAGCCCATCGAGCCTGCGCTAACAACATTCCCACCCAGGCCCTATCCCCGTGATGCAACGTATTTACCCTGATAATACTGGCATGAATTGAGAAATGGTTAACGGACAGAAAACAGAGCTTAGGTACAAATGGGTCATTTTCAGTGTGCCAGGCTGTGACCAGCGGCTTATCACAAGGATCAGTACTCGGGAGCCCAGCTGTTCACAATCCATATCATTGATTTGGACGTTTGGGATCAAATGTAATATTTCCGAGTTTGCAGATGACATGAAAGCAGGTGGAAGTGTGAGTTGTGAGGAGGATGTAGACTCTTCAAGGGGATGTGGGAGAGGTTGAATTAGTGGTGAAACCACACACGGAGTGTTGTGTACAGTTTTATCCTCTTACCTAAGGAAAGATATTCTTGTCCGAGAGGGACTTCAATGACATTTCACTGCATTAATTCCTGGGATGGAGGGATTGTCCTCTGAGGAAAGAAAATGGACTTTTACTTTATGCACTTGAGAAGCATGAGAGGTGACCTCATTCAAACTTGGACAATTCTTACAGGGCTCAGCAGGGTCGAGTCATAGAGGTTTACAGCATGGAAACGCGCTTTGGCCCAACTTGTCCATGCCGCCCAGTTTTTACCATTAAGCTAATCACAATTGCCTGTGTTTCGCCCATATCCCTCTATACCAATCTTACCCATGTAACTGTCTAAATGCTTTTTAAAACATAAAATTGTACCCGCCCCTGCTACTGCCCCTGGCAGCTCATTCCAGACACTCACCACCCTCTGTGTGAAAAGAATTGCCCTCTGGACCCTTTTGTATCTCTCCCCTCTCACCTTAAACCTATGCCCTCTAGTTTTAGACTCCCCTACCTTTGGGAGAAGATATTGACTATCTCGCTGATCTATGCCCCTCATTATTTTATAGACCTCTATAAAATCTCCCCTCAGTCTTCTACGCTACAGGGAAAAAAGTCCCAGTCTGTGCAACCTCTCCTTAAAACCCAAACCATCATGTCCCGGTAGCATCCTAGTAAATCGTTTTTGCACTCTTTCTAGTTTAATAATATCCATTCTAAAATAGGGTGACCAGAACTGTACACAGTATCCCAAGCGTGGCCTTAACAATGTCTTGTACAACTTCAACAAGACGTCCCAACTCCTGTATTCAATGTTCTGACCAATGAAACCAAGCATGCTGAATGCCTTCTTCACCACTCTGTCCACCTGTGACTCCACTGTCAAGAAGCTATGAACACGTACCCCGAGATCTCTTTGTTCTATAACTCTCCCCAACCCCCAAACATGAGCTGAGTAGATACAGGAAGGATGTTTCCCCCGGCTGGGGGCGGTGGGGCAGTGGGGGAGGTGTGGGGGGAGGGGGGGGGTGGTGTCTAGAACCATGGCATAGTCGCAGAGGAAGGGGGCAGGACATTTAGGACTGAGATAAGACAATAAGAAATAGGAGCAGGAGTAGTACATATATCCCCTCGAGCCTGCCCCGCCATTCAATAAGATCATGGCTGATCTGATGTGGATCAGTTCCACTTACCCTCCTGATCCCCATAACCCCTAATTCCCTTACCGATCAGGAATCCATCTCACCGTGATTTAAACATATTCAACGAGGTAGTCTCCACCACTTCAGTGGGCAGAGAATTCCAGAGATTCACCACCCTCTGAGAGAAGAAGTTCCTCCTCAACTCTGTCCTAAACTGACTCCCCTTTATTTTGAGGCTGTGCCCTCTAGTTCTAGCTTCCTTTCTAAGTGGAAAGAATCTCTCCACCTCGACCCTATCCAGCCCCTTCATTATCTTATAGGTCTCTATTAGATCCCCCCTCAGCCTTCTAAATTCCAACGAGTACAAACCCAATCTGCTCAGTCTCTCCTGATAATCAACACCCCTCATCTCTGGTATCAACCTGGTGAACCTTCTCTGCGCTCCCTCCAAGGCCAATATATCCTTCCACAAATAAGGGGACCAAAACTGCACACAGTATTCCAGCTGCGGCCTCACCAATGCCCTGTACAGATGCAGCAAGACATCTCTGCTTTTATATTCTATCCCCCTTGCGATATAGGCCAACATCCCGTTTGCCTTCTTGATCACCTGTTGCACCTGCAGACTGGGTTTTTGCGTCTCATGCACAAGGACCCCCAGGTCCCTTTGCACAGCAGCATGTTGTAATTTGTTTCCACTTAGATAATAATCCAATTTGTGATTATTTCCTCCAAAGTTAATAACCTCGCATTTGTCAACATTATACTCCATCTGCCAGGTCCTCACCCACTCAGTCAGCCTGTCCAAATCTCTCTGCAGGCCTTCTACGCCCTCCACACGATACATTTTTCCACTTATCTTTGTGTCGTCTGCAAACTTTGTTACCCTACACTCAGTCGCCTCCTCCAGATCGTCTATATAAATGGTAAATAGTTGAGGCCCCAGTACTGATCCCTGCGGCACGCCACTAGTTACCATCCGCCAACCAGACAAGCACCCATTTATTCCGACTCTCTGCTTCCTGTGAGGAGGAATTTCTTCCCTCAGAGTCATAGAGTGGTACAGTGAAGAAAAGGCCCTTCGACCCATTGAGTCTGCACCAACAGTAACTACCACTAAAGTTGTGCTAATCCAATTTTCCATCTCTTGTACCATATCTTTGAATGTTGTGATGTTTCAAGTGCTCATCCAAATGCTTTTGAAAGGTTGTAAGGTTTCGGACCTCCACTGCCTTCCCAGGCAGTACTTTCCTGATTCCCATCACCCTCTGAGTGAATGTTTTTATCAACTCTCCTCTGAATCTCCTGCCCTTTGCCCTAAAACTATGTCCCCTCATGATTGACCCCTCAACCAAGGGGAACAGCTGTTTCCTATTCACCCTGTCCATACCCCTCATAATCTTACACACCTCAATCAGCCTTCTCTGCTCTAAAGAAAACAATCCAAACTTATCCACTCTCTCCTTATAGCTCAAATACTCCATCCCAGGCAACTTGCTGCTGAGCCTCCTCTGTACCCCCTCGAGTGCTATCATATCCTTCCTCTGGTGTGGTGACCAGATCTGCACACGGTACTCCAGCTGTGGCCTAACCAACACTCTGTACAACTCCAACATTAACTCTTTGCTCTTCTACTCTGCGCCATGACTGATAAAAGCAAGTGTCTCATCTGCCTTCTTTACCAGTTGATTCACCTGCTCTGCTGCCTCCAGGGATCTGTGAATAATTTCCCAAGATCCATATGTTCCTCTGAGCTCCCCAGTGTCCTGCAACTCATTAAATACTCCCTTGCCTTGTTACTGCTTCCAAAGTGCATCACCTCGAACCTTTCAGGGTCAAATACCATCTGCCACTGCTCTGCCTATCTGACCAACCCAGCGATATCTTCCTGTAACCTACAACCTTCTTCCCTATTAACCATCCTACCAATCCTGGTGTCATCTGGAACCTTGCTTATCATTGGCCCCACATTATCATCTGTCTCATTTATGTATAACAATAATAAGCCCTCCAGCACGGAGCCTTGTGGTGCACCACTGGACACCGGCCTCCAGCCACTCAAACAGCCTTCCAACACCACCCTTTGTGTCCAATTACTAAACCAGTTTCCGATACATCTCGCCAAGTTTTCCTGAATTCCGTGTGCTTCCAGGATGGTGAATCTTTGGAATTCCCTATCCCAGAGGGCTGTGGAGGCTCAGTCATCGTTCACAGACTGAGATGGATAGGTTTCTACTTATTAAACATATTGCAAAGTTTCACCATCTGTGACCCCTTGTTCCAGCCTCTCCGCCCAACCCCCCCCCCCTCTCCCCACCCCCTCAGCCCCTCAGCTGGAGGGAACAACATCCCTGTATTCAGTCAGTCCAGCCCAGTCAGAATTTATACATTTCAATTCGATCCCCTCTCATTCTTCGGAACTCCAGTGAATACAGGCCCAGTCGACTCAATCTCTCCTCATACGACAATCCTGCCATCCCAGGAATCAGTCTGGTGTGCCTTCGCTGCTCTCCCTCTATGGTAAGTGCAGCATTTCATAGTTACAGAGACAAAAACTGTACACAATATTCCAGGTGTGGTCTCACCGAGGGCCTGTACAGCTGCAGTAAGACATCCTTGCTCCTTTCCTCAAGTTCTCTTGCAATGAAGGCCAACATATCATTTGCCTTCCTAACTGTTTGCTGCAGCTGCATGCTTGCTTTCAGTCTCTGGTGTACTAGGACACCCAGGTCCCTTTTTATCTCAACATTTCCCAATCTATCACCATTTAAATAACCCTCTGCCATTCTGCTTCTCTGTCCGAAGTAGTTAAATTCACGTTTGTCCACGTTATACAGCATCTGCCACGCATTTACCCATTCACTCAATTTACTGAACCTCAGGGATCTGTTTTGGGGCCACTGCTGTTTGTAATATTTATTAATGATCTGGATGAGGGTATAGTTGGGTGGATTAGCAAATTTGCTGATGACACCAAAGTTGGTGGTGTGGTAGACAGTGAGGAAGGGTGTCGTAGTTTGCAGGAAGTCTTAGACAGGTTGCAAAGTTGGGCCGAGAGGTGGCGGATGGAGTTTAATGCGGAGAAGTGTGAGGTAATTCACTTTGGTAGGAATAACAGATGTGTTGAGTATAGGGCTAACGGGAGGACTTTGAATAGTGTGGAGGAGCAGAGGGATCTAGGTGTATGTGTGCATAGATCCCTGAAAGTTGGGAATCAAGTAGATAAGGTTGTTAAGAAGGCATATGGTGTCTTGGCGTTTATTGGTAGGGGGATTGAATTTAGGAGTCGTAGCGTTATGTTGAAACTGTACACAACTCTGGTGCGGCCGCACTTGGAGTACTGTGTGCAGTTCTGGTCCCCACATTACAGGAAGGATGTGGAGGCTTTGGAGAGGGTGCAGAGGAGGTTTACCAGGATGTTGCCTGGTATGGAGGGGAGATCCTATGAGGAGAGGCTGAGGGATTTGGGATTGTTTTCGCTGGAAAGGCGGCGGCTAAGAGGGGATCTTATTGAAACATATAAGATGATTAGAGGTTTAGATAGGGTGGATAGTGATAGCCTTTTTCCTCTGATGGAGAAATCCAGCACGAGGGGGCATGGCTTTAAATTGAGGGGGGGTAGTTATAGAACCGATGTCAGGGGTAGGTTCTTTACCCAGAGGGTGGTGAGGGATTGGAATGCCCTGCCAGCATCAGTTGTAAATGCGCCTAGTTTGGGGGCGTTTAAGAGATCCGTAGATAGGTTCATGGACGAAAAGAAATTGGTTTAGGTTGGAGGGTCACAGTTTTTTTTTTAACTGGTCGGTGCAACATCGTGGGCCGAAGGGCCTGTTCTGCGCTGTAATGTTCTATGTACTGAAGTCACTGTGAAACATTTTAACATCCTTCTCACTCCTCACATTCCCAACAAGTTTCATGGCATCAGCAAACTTGGAAATATTATTTTTGGTTCCCTCATCCAAATCATTGGTGTACATCTCGTGTGTGTCTCAATGTCAGCTCGGAAACATGTACAGCACAATCCCATCCTGTTTCTGTCTTTCTATGGCTCTGTATCTGTATATATCTCTCTCTGAAATTAGAATAAAGAAAATTACAGCACAAGAACAGGCCCTTCGGCCCTCCAAGCCTGCACCAACCATGTGTGAAATAAAAACACCTCCCCTTCCAGGGACCATATCCCTCTATTCCCATCATATTCTTGTATTTCGCCAGATGCCCCTTAAAACTCATTATTGTATCTGCTTCCACTACCTCTCCCAGCAGCGAGTTCCAGGCACCCACCACCCTCTGTGTAAAAAACTTGCCTCGTACATCTCCTTTAAACCTTGTCCCTCGCACCTTAAACCTGTGCCCCCTAGTAATTGACTCTTCAACCCTGGGAAAAAGCTCCTGACTATCCACTCTGTCCATGCCTCTCATAATCTTGTAGACTTCTATCAGGTCACCCCCCTTGCCTCCATCATTCCAGTGAGAACAAACCAAGTTTCTCCAAACTTTCCTCATAGCTAATGCCCTCCATACCCGGCAACATCCTGGTAAATCTTTTCTGTACCCTCTCCAAAGCCTCCACATCCTTCCAGTAGTGTGGCGACCAGAATTGAACACTATATTCCAAGTGCGGCCTAACAATGGTTCTATAAAGCTGCAACATGGCTTGCCAATTTTTAAACTCAATGCGTGTGGCGTCAAAAGTTTGCTTATTTCCTAAATAACACTGACAACATTTCAAAACCGCTCCATTTTCGGTGAAGCACTTTTGGAAACCCTAAAGCCATGAATAGTACTATAGAAATGTCCATCCCCAAGTTGCTGTGAGGACATTCAGAGTCAGTGTGTGACTTGGGTCAAAGATAGACCAGCGAGGTCTCTCCCTTAATGACATTGAGGGACTCTTTAGCTTTTTTATGATGAGCAGAAACCTTTCATCTCTCTTGTGTCTCATTCATTCCAATTCTGTCCCTGACATGAATCAGTTGTGACTTTCTGTAGGAGCTGGAATGTTCTCTCTGGCGACAGAGAATCCATTGAGAGGAGGATCAGGTGTGACCTTTCTCTCCTGGAATCCATCTTTCCTGTTTGTGTCTTGTAGATTGTGTGTGGAGAGAGCAGAGGGAAAAGGCTGAGTGGATTTGTAATGAACAGGGGTTTGCTTTCATTCACAAACTGGAGCTGAAGCCAACGTGTGCAGATGTGAAGAATGGAGATCAGAAAAGGACCATGGGTAGAATTGGAGACTATTCTGTCCATCCAGATGTGCTGTCTTTTTGGAAGAGAAATCGAGTTAATCTCTATTTACAGAGGGAGAAGGGATTCCTCCTCCATTCTATATCTGTTTAGTTTTAGGCTGTCTGAGTGTGAGTGTTAGTGTGTGTGCATATTTTTCTCAATCTGCCTGTCTCTCAGTCCCCCTGCTCCCAGAATCTGTTTCTCTCTCCACAGATGCTGCCTGACCTGTTTGGTATGTCCTTATTTTCTGTTTCAGTATCTGAGGAGTTGCGTATGGTGCTGAACATTGTGCAATCATCAGCGAACATCCGCGCTTCAGACCTTGTGATGGAGGGAAGGTCAGTGTTGGAGCAGCTGAAGATGGTTGGGGCCTCGGACACTCATGCTGAGGAACTCCTGCAGGGACATCCCGGGACTGAGAGGATCGGCTTTGAGATAATCGGCACATTGGGGGAAAGGTTGAAAACCAGAGGATGCTGAATTCAGGTAAATGGCGACAGCGGCAACATGAGGAGATGTTTCTAACGTAGTGAGTGTCCAGTATCTGGAATGTACTGTCTGAGGGTGAGGTGGAAGCGGATTCCATCATGGACTTCCGGGGACGTTGAATGGGAAGCTGAAGGGGAAATATTTACAGGGTGACGGGGAAAGGGTGGAGGAGTGGGAATAGTGACATTGCTCTTGCAGAGTGTCGCACTGGCTTGATGGGGCTGAATGGCCTCCTGTGCTGTCACCGTTCTATGATTCAGATGCAAGTTATCTTCTCAGTGTCTATTAGACCCCACTCTTTCCTCCATGATCAGTTACAGCATTTTAAGTTCAGATCCCAGAACGTTTTATTTGGGGATTTGAGGAGTGATTTGTTTTCCAGCCTGGCCGAGAATTTGATGCTGTAACTGAAGCCACAATGGAATGATCCTGAGGTCAGATTATGATCCACTGAGACACAGCTGGCTCCGAGCTTCTCTGAAAAATGTCGCTGTTGTGTTCCCGGCCAGATGATTTCTCCGTCTTGTGTCGGCCGGCTGTGCCACAAGGATCTGGACTTTGTTCCCAGATGTTCACAATGTTTATCAATGATTTGGATGTGGGGACCGAATGTAATATTTCCAAGTTTGCGGATGACACAAAGCTCGGTGGGAATGTGAGTTGTGAGGAAAATGCAAAGTGGCTTCAAGAGGATTTGGACAGACATTGTCTCTCAGTGCCTCTCTCAATCTGGCTCTCTCTTTCTCTCACTCTCCTTGACCCTGTCATCTGTTGGTCTCTGCATCTCTCGCTCTCTCTCTCTCTCTGGGAATTTGTAAAAACATATCCACGAACATGCACACAGACAGAAACATACACACACACACACACATAAACACACACACATACGCGACTGTGAGAATTGTCACAGATCAATCCCAATATCAGTGAGTAATCTCCAATTCAATAGTTTGTGACCAGGTTGTGCAACATGCATTGAAATGTGGCAATATGGAAGTTGGTTCACTCAGTTGGCTGGACAGCTGGTTTGAGATGCACAAAGTCTCCAACACGTCATGAAAGCCCAACCCTTTCAACCTTTCCCCTGGCCTGAGGTGTGGTAAATCACCGCCAGTGAGTTCTCCCCCTCAAAGGGGAGAGAAGCAGATCGTCATCTGGGACTGTGGTCACTTTCCCTTTACGGATGTTCAACTTTATTTCCCTTCCTCAATTTCTGCTCATCTCCAAGAGACTCGAGCGAAATTCACCCAATCTTTCAACACCAATATTACACACACAATACTGGAGCAATTGGACATTTCACACAACACCCAATAGCTGGTAACAAGACCAAACAAAAACTGTTCCAAACAAGAGTGGTGGCACCAGCTGACCCACACAAATATATAACTTTAAAGGAATATTCGTCTATCCATCCAGCTGACTCTCTTTCTCTGTCTATCTAACAGAGAGATTTTTCAGTGCAGTAACAACTGAAACAGGGTAGAATGTAGGAATAAGAAAGACAGGAACTTGTGTAAAATAAAACTGAGGCACAGGTGAGTTGAGTAATGAATGAAAGAAGGCCGAACACAGCAGTATCTCCGATGATGCTCAATGTAAGAGAAACAGATCAAATCTATTCCTGGGGAAGTGCAGCAACAGCTTAGAAATTGTCGGGTGTGGTGTCGATAGAGGCATGGCTGCGTGCGTTAATAACTGTGACTTCACTGAGTGCATTGGAAACAGTGACATAGTTGAGTGAAGCAATAACTAAGTAAAGACCAATTGTAGTATATACAGAGGGATGGCCCCATGCATTAAGAAGAGAAACTGTATCTAGTTTCTAGGGGTGGCACATTGGTTAGCACTGCAGCCTCTCAGCGCCAGGGGCCCGGGTTCGATTCCCGACTTGCGTCACTGTGTGTGGGGAGTCTGCATGTTCTCCCCGTGTCTGGGTTTCCTCCGAGTGCTCCAGTTTCCTCCCACAGTCTGAAAGACATGCTGTTCGGTGGATTGGCCGTGCTAAATTCTCCCTCAGTGAAGCCGAACAGCGCCGGAGTGTGGCAACTAGGGGATTTTCACAGCAACTTCATTGCAGTGTTAATGTAAGCCTACTTGTGACACTAATAAATAACATTGAAACTGTATAAAGTGTTATATACACAGATACAGTGCTGAGGTAAAGAGAAATGGAGACATGCTCCACATTCATTACCCAGACATGGTCTAGTTTATTTTTTATAAAGAGTGACATGGTTAAATGCAGTGATAATTTAAGCAGGTTCCCTCCCTAACAGCACTGTGGGTGTACCTACATCACACAGACAGCAGCGGGTTCAAGACGGCAGCTCACCACCACCTTCTCCAGGGCAACTAGGAATGGGCAATAAATGCTGACCTAGCCAGTGACACCCACATCACAAGAATCAATAAATATTCATCTAACCCAGCACATGGTCCAATGAAATATCAATCCATACATGGTATTAATACAGTGAGAACTCAAAAAGGGTTGACTGTAGTGTCCACAGCAGCATGGTGTAATGTAGTATTCACTGAGACAACTGAGCGTATAAACAGCGACTGGGTTGAGTGCAGTGATAACTGGGAAAGGAGCTAATGTCCGGGATTCTCCGGCTGTTCACTCGTGGGGAATTCTCTGCTCTCGTACCCCTGCCTCTGGTTTCCTGCTAGCGTGAGGTGACTTCAATGGGAAATCCCATTGACAGCGACAGGACCAAAAACTCCCTCTGCTAGTGAACGGTGTGTCAGCTCTCACTGCCCAGAAAGCTGCTGAGGGGAGACTGGAGGATCCCAGAAACTATGTTAAAAATAGTCATATTGGCAACAGCAGGAAAATATTGCATCCCAAACTCAGTAATATTCACAATGATATTCTCTAATCAGCTGAAGGGCAGAATTTACTGATACAAGACCCAGATTGTAATAATTGAGGGAGGTTTAGGGCAGAGATTACTGATAGCAGGCCCAGATTGTAATAACAGAGAGGTTTAGGGCAGAGATTACTGATACCAGGCCCAGATTGTAATAACTGAGAGAGGTTTCGGGCAGAGATTACTGATACAAGGCCCAGATTGTAATAACTGAGAGAGGTTTCGGGCAGTGATTAATGATACCAGGCCCAGATTGTAATAACTGAGAGAGGTTTAGGGCAGAGATTACTGATACAAGGCCCAGATTGTAATAACTGAGAGAGGTTTAGGGCAGAGATTACTGATACCAGGCCCAGATTGTAATAACTGAGAGAGGTTTGGGGCAGAGATTACTGATACCAGGCCTAGATTGTAATAACTGAGAGAGGTTTAGGGCAGAGATTACTGATACCAGGCCCAGATTGTAATAACTGAGAGAGGTTTAGGGCAGAGATTACTGATACCAGGCCCAGATTGTAATAACTGAGGGAGGTTTAGGGCAGAGATTACTGATACCAGGCCAAGATTGTAATAACAGAGAGGTTTAGGGCAGAGATTACTGATACCAGGCCCAGATTGTAATAACTGAGAGAGGTTTCGGGCAGAGATTACTGATACAAGGCCCAGATTGTAATAACTGAGAGAGGTTTAGGGCAGAGATTACTGATACCAGGCCCAGATTGTAATAACTGAGAGAGGTTTGGGGCAGAGATTACTGATACCAGGCCTAGATTGTAATAACTGAGAGAGGTTTAGGGCAGAGATTACTGATACCAGGCCCAGATTGTAATAACTGAGAGAGGTTTAGGGCAGAGATGACTGATACCAGGCCCAGATTGTAATAACTGAGGGAGGTTTAGGGCAGAGATTACTGATACCAGGCCCATATTGTAATAACTGAGAGAGGTTTAGGGCAGAGATTACTGATACAAGTCCCAGATGCTACACATCCTGGTTTGCCAATGACACAAAACATTAGACAGCATTGTAAGCAGCATCGCTGGAAACATCAGATTGCAAAGAGTTATTCATATTTTGTACATGGACATACTGGTGGAGAGGTTTCAGTGCAGGGAAATGTAATTTGACACAACTTAGATTTAAAAGGGATAGAACAGCGTACTTTAATAAATGATGAAATGACAGAAACAGTGGAAGCTCCAAATGTCCAGATATTTCACAGCTGAATTCGCACAATACACACAGCAATGGATCTGATATTGCGGAATTGTTGTAAATGTGGTTAATCTCAGTACGGAGGCTGTCTTCATGTTACAATGTTAATCTGATCACTCTCATCAAAACAGGATCAACATTTCTGTACAATGTGAGTGAATCATCAGCTCAAATAGTTCAGGTTCAGTGTTTAAAATAACCAGTCACTTTTCTGTGGCTGCTTTGGGAATGTCAGTGGAATGTAGTTTACAGTCAAGTGCGAACAATTGTATTGGGGAATAATTGGAAGCAGTTTGCATTGAGAGCTTCCTGCATTCTGGAAATGTGTGTGATCCATTCAGAGATAGGAAATGGACGGATGAATAAAGATGCAGTTTGTTGTGAATTACATGAGATTGCCTGCCTTGAAGATTCACAAGTTCCATGTGCTGAGAGAAAGGAATGATTAAACAATGTCTATAATTCAAATCCTTCAGACAAGTGAAAAAGCAGGAGAACAACTGAATCCACAAACGCTGCCACAGACAGTATTCGAAGCTTCAACTTCATGTTTGAATGTGAAGGGCTGAATGAAATAAACAGGAGGCCACACTGGGATGCTGAGCAATTTGATTCCTGTTTTTCCTAAACTTCAAAATAAAAATCTGTGATGAAACATTCCTTGGACAGAGCAGAGGGAATTTTACTCTGTATTTAGCCCATTACAGTATTTGTGTTGGGAACATTTGATGAACAGTGCAGATTAAACATTATTCTTAACCGCTGGAATTTAAGTTGGGGGCTGATTTAATCAAACATTGAAAATAATGAGGGAAAGGGAGAGGCTGATAAAGAACAAGTTTTTCTGCTGGCTGGGAACTCCAGGATTTGGGAATATTTGAATGTTAGCCTCAGTTTAGAATTTTAGAATTGTAGAAATGGAAACATTGCCAGATGTGGTGTGGAGTTAGTTTGAAACAATCTTCTGCAAATGGCTATTGATGCTCAGTCACTTGTTATTATTTTAAACCTGGGGTTGATAGATTTTCCTTCGTCCAAGGGGTTAAGAGACAGAGAGTTAGATCGCAGATCAGCCAGGATCTTATTGAATATTGGAACAGGCTTTCAGGAAGATTGTTCCAGATTCCAAACACCCTCTTGATGAAGTGCTTTTTCTCACTTCACTTCTGATCCATTTCCCCATCATTTAGAATCTGTGCCCTCTAGTTCATGACCATCTCTTGAGAGGGAAGAGTTTCTCACTCTTTGACCTGTGGATACCCCTTAGGATCTTGAATCTCTCTCTCAAGTCTCACCTCAGCCTTCTTTTCTCCAAGGAAAACAGTCCCAACCTCTCCAATCTACCCTCGTAGCTACGGATCTTATTCCCTGGAATCATTCTTGTGAATCTCCTCTGCACTCTCTCCAATGTCTTCACATCCCTCCTCAAGTACGGTGCCCAGAACTGGGCACAGTCTCCAGATGAGGCTTAACGAGTGTCTTATACAAGTTCAATATGAACTCCTTACTCTTGTCCTCAATTCCTCCATTAATAAAAGCTGGGATACCATATACTTCATTTACTGCTCTGTCAAAGTGCCCTGCCACCTTCACTGACGTATGTACATATTAGAATCATAGAATCCCTACAGTGCAGAAGGAGGCCATACAGCCCATCGAGCCTGCGCTAACAACATTCCCACCCAGGCCCTATCCCCGTGATGCAACGTATTTACCCTGATAATACTGGCATGAATTGAGAAATGGTTAACGGACAGAAAACAGAGCTTAGGTACAAATGGGTCATTTTCAGGGTGCCAGGCTGTGACCAGCGGCTTATCACAAGGATCAGTCCGCGGGAGCCCAGCTATTCACAATCCATATCATTGATTTGGACGTTTGGGATCAAATGTAATATTTCCGAGTTTGCAGATGACATGAAAGCAGGTGGAAGTGTGAGTTGTGAGGAGGATGTAGACTCTTCAAGGGGATGTGGAGAGGCTGAATTAGTGGTGAAACCACACACGGAGTGTTGTGTACAGTTTTATCCTCTTACCTAAGGAAAGACATTCTTGTCCGAGAGGGACTTCAATGACATTTCACTGCATTAATTCCTGGGATGGAGGGATTGTCCTCTGAGGAAAGAAAATGGACTTTTACTTTATGCACTTGAGAAGCATGAGAGGTGACCTCATTCAAACTTGGACAATTCTTACAGGGCTCAGCAGGGTCGAGTCATAGAGGTTTACAGCATGGAAACGCGCTTTGGCCCAACTTGTCCATGCCGCACAGTTTTAACCATTAAGCTAATCACAATTGCCTGTGTTTCGCCCATATCCCTCTATACCAATCTTACCCATGTAACTGTCTAAATGCTTTTTAAAACATAAAATTGTACCCGCCCCTGCTACTGCCCCTGGCAGCTCATTCCAGACACTCACCACCCTCTGTGTGAAAAGAATTGCCCTCTGGACCCTTTTGTATCTCTCCCCTCTCACCTTAAACCTATGCCCTCTAGTTTTAGACTCCCCTACCTTTGGGAGAAGATATTGACTGTCTCGCTGATCTATGCCCCTCATTATTTTATAGACCTCGATAAAATCTCCCCTCAGTCTTCTACGCTACAGGGAAAAAAGTCCCAGTCTGTGCAACCTCTCCTTAAAACCCAAACCATCATGTCCCGGTAGCATCCAAGTAAATCTTTTTTGCACTCTTTCTAGTTTAATAATATCCATTCTAAAATAGGGTGACCAGAACTGTACACAGTATTCCAAGCGTGGCCTTAACAATGTCTTGTACAACTTCAACAAGACGTCCCAACTCCTGTATTCAATGTTCTGACCAATGAAACCCAGCATGCCGAATGCCTTCTTCACCACTCTGTCCACCTGTGACTCCACTGTCAAGAAGCTATGAACATGTACCCCGAGATCTCTTTGTTCTATAACTCTCCCCAACCCCCAAACATGAGCTGAGTAGATACAGGAAGGATGTTTCCCCCGGCTGGAGGCGGTGGGGGGGGGGGGGGGTGGTGGTGTCTGGAACCATGGCATAGTCGCAGAGTAAGGGGGCAGGACTTTTAGGACTGAGATAAGGACATAAGAAATAGGAGCAGGAGAAGGCCATCTAGCCCCTCGAGCCTGCCCCGCATTCAATAAGATCATGGCTGATCTGAAGTGGATCAGTTCCACTTACCCACCTGATCCCTATAACCCCTAATTCCCTTACCGATCAGGAATCCATCTATCCGTGATTTAAACATATTCAACGAGGTAGCCTCCACCACTTCAGTGGGCAGAGAATTCCAAAGATTCACCACCCTCTGAGAGAAGAGGTTCCTCCTCAACTCTGTCCTAAACTGACCCCTCTTTATTTTGAGGCTGTGCCCTCTAGTTCTAGCTTCCTTTCTAAGTGGAAAGAATTTCTCCCACCTCGACCCTATCCAGCCCCTTCATTATCTTATAGGTCTCTATAAGATCCCCACTCAGCCTTCTAAATTCCAACGAGTACAAACCCACTCTGCTCAGTCTCTCCTGATAATCAACACCCCTCATCTCAGGTATCAACCTGGTGAACCTTCTCTGCACTCCCTCCAAGGCCAATATCTCCTTCCGCAAATAAGGGGACCAATACTGCACACAGTATTCCAGCTGCGGCCTCACCAATGCCCTGTACAGATGCAGCAAGACATCTCTGCTTTTATATTCTATCCCCCTCGCAATATAGGCGAACATCCCGTTTGCCTTCTTGATCACCTGTTGCACCTGCAGACTGGGTTTTTGCGTCTCATGCACAAGGACCCCCAGGTCCCTCTGCACAGCAGCATGTTGTAATTTCTTTCCATTTAGATAATAATCCAATTTGTGATTATTTCCTCCAAAGTGAATAACCTCGCATTTGTCAACATTATACTCCATCTGCCAGGTCCTCACCCACTCACTCAGCCTGTCCAAATCTCTCTGCAGGCCTTCTACGCCCTCCACACGATACATTTTTCCACTTATCTTTGTGTCGTCTGCAAACTTTGTTACCCGACACTCAGCCCCCTCCTCCAGATCGTCTATATAAATGGTAAATAGTTGAGACCCCAGTACTGATCCCTGCGGCACGCCACTAGTTACCATCCGCCAACCAGACAAGCACCCATTTATTCCGACTCTCTGCTTCCTGTGAGGTGGAATTTCTTCCCTCAGAGTCATAGAGTGGTACAGTGAAGAAAAGGCCCTTCGACCCATTGAGTCTGCACCAACAGTAACTACCACTAAAGTTGTGCTAATCCAATTTTCCATCTCTTGTACCATATCTTTGAATGTTGTGATGTTTCAAGTGCTCATCCAAATGCTTTTGAAAGGTTGTAAGGTTTCCGACCTCCACTGCCTTCCCAGGCAGTACTTTCCTGATTCCCATCACCCTCTGAGTGAATGTTTTTATCAACTCTCCTCTGAATCTCCTGCCCTTTGCCCTAAAACTATGTCCCCTCATGATTGACCCCTCAACCAAGGGGAACAGCTGTTTCCTATTCACCCTGTCCATACCCCTCATAATCTTACACACCTCAATCAGCCTTCTCTGCTCTAAAGAAAACAATCCTAACCTATCCAGTCTCTCCTTATAGCTCAAATACTCCATCCCAGGCAACTTGCTGCTGAGCCTCCTCTGTACCCCCTCCAGTGCTATCATATCCTTCCTCTGGTGTGGTGACCAGATCTGCACACGGTACTCCAGCAGTGGCCTAACCAACACTCTGTACAACTCCAACATTAACTCTTTGCTCTTCTACTCTGCGCCATGACTGATAAAAGCAAGTGTCTCATCTGCCTTCTTTACCAGTTGATTCACCTGCTCTGCTGCCTCCAGGGATCTGTGAATAATTTCCCAAGATCCATATGTTCCTCTGAGCTCCCCAGTGTCCTGCAACTCATTAAATGCTCCCTTGCCTTGTTACTGCTTCCAAAGTACATCACCTCGCACCTATCAGGGTCAAATACCATCTGCCACTGCTCTGCCTATCTGACCAACCCAGCGATATCTTCCTGTAACCTACAACCTTCTTCCCTATTAACCATCCTACCAATCTTGGTGTCATCTGGAACCTTGCTTATCATTGCCCCCACATTATCATCTGTCTCATTTATGTGTAACAATAATAAGCCCCCCAGCACGGAGCCTTGTGGTGCACCACTGGACACCGGCCTCCAGCCACTCAAACAGCCTTCCAACACCACCCTTTGTGTCCAATTACTAAACCAGTTTCTGATCCATCTCGCCAAGTTTTCCTGAATACCATGTGCTTCCAGGACGGTGAATCTTTGGAATTCCCTATCCCAGAGGGCTGTGGAGGCTCAGTCATCGTTCACAGACTGAGATGGATCGGTTTCTACAGATTAAACATATTGGAAAGTTTCACCATCTGTGACCCCTTGTTCCAGCCTCTCTGCCCAACCCCCCTCTCCCCACCCCCTCAGCCCCTCAGCTGGAGGAAACAACATCCCTGTATTCAGTCAGTGCAGCCCAGTCAGAATTTATACATTTCAATTCGATCCCCTCTCATTCTTCGGAACTCCAGTGAATACAGGCCCAGTCGACTCAATCTCTCCTCATACGACAATCCTGCCATCCCAGGAATCAGTCTGGTGTGCCTTCGCTGCTCTCCCTCTATGGTAAGTGCAGCATTTCATAGTTGCAGAGACAAAAACTGTACACAATATTCCAGGTGTGGTCTCACCGAGGGCCTGTACAGCTGCAGTAAGACATCCTTGCTCCTTTCCTCAAGTTCTCTTGCAATGAAGGCCAACATATCATTTGCCTTCCTAACTGTTTGCTGTAGCTGCATGCTTGCTTTCAGTCTCTTGTGTACTAGGACACCCAGGTTCCTTTGTATATCAACATTTCCCAATATATCACCATTTAAATAATCCTCTGCCATTCTGCTTCTCTGTCCGAAGTAGTTAAATTCACGTTTGTCCACGTTATACAGCATCTGCCACGCATTTACCCATTCACTCAATTTACTGAAGTCACTGTGAAACATTTTAACATCCTTCTCACTACTCACATTCCCAACAAGTTTCATGGCATCAGCAAACTTGGAAATATTATTTTTGGTTCCCTCATCCAAATCATTGGTGTACATCTCGTGTGTGTCTCAATGTCAGCTCGGAAACATGTACAGCACAATCCCATCCTGTTTCTGTCTTTCTATGGCTCTGTATCTGTATATATCTCTCTCTGAAATTAGAAAAAAGAAAATTACAGCACAAGAACAGGCCCTTCGGCCCTCCAAGCCTGCACCAACCATGTGTGAACTAAAACCCCCTCCCCTTCCAGGGACCATATCCCTCTATTCCCATCCTATTCTTGTATTTCTCCAGACGCCCCTTAAAACGCATTATTGTATCTGCTCCCACTACCTCTCCCAGCAGCGAGTTCCAGGCACCCACCACCCTCTGTGTAAAAAACTTGCCTCGTACATCTCCTTTAAACCTTGTCCCTAGCACCTTAAACCTGTGCCCCCTAGTAATTGACTCTTCAACCCTGGGAAAAAGCTCCTGACTATCCACTCTGTCCATGCCTCTCATAATCTTGTCGACTTCTATCAGGTCACCCCCCTTGCCTCCATCATTCCAGTGAGAACAAACCAAGTTTCTCCAAACTCTCCTCATAGCTAATGCCCTCCATACCAGGCAACATCCTGGTAAATCGTTTCTGTACCCTCTCCAAAACCTCCACAGCGTTCTAGTAGTGTGGCGACCAGAATTGAACACTATATTCCAAGTGCGGCCTAACAATGGTTCTATAAAGCTGCAACATGGCTTGCCAATTTTTAAACTCAATGCGTGTGGCATCAAAAGTTTGCTTATTTCCTAAATAACACTGACAACATTTCAAAACCGCTCCATTGTCGGTGAAACACTTTTGGAAACCCTAAAGCCATGAATAGTACTATAGAAATGTCCATCCCCAAGTTGCTGTGAGGACATTCAGAGTCAGTGTGTGACTTGGGTCAAAGATAGACCAGCGAGGTCTCTCCCTTAATGACATTGAGTGACTCTTTAGCTTTTTTATGATGAGCAGAAACCTTTCATCTCTCTTGTGTCTAATTCATTCCAATTCTGTCCCTGACATGAATCAGTTGTGACTTTCTGTAGGAGCTGGAATGTTCTCTCTGGCGACAGCGAATCCATTGAGAGGAGGATCAGGTGTGACCTTTCTCTCCTGGAATCCATCTTTCCTGTTTGTGTCTTGTAGATTGTGTGTGGAGAGAGCAGAGGGAAAAGGCTGAGTGGATTTGTAATGAACAGGGGTTTGCTTTCATTCACAAACTGGAGCTGAAGCCAACGTGTGCAGATGTGAAGAATGGAGATCAGAAAAGGACCATGGGTAGAATTGGAGACTATTCTGCCCATCCAGATGTGCTGTCTTTTTGGAAGAGAAATCGAGTTAATCTCTATTTACAGAGGGAGAAGGGATTCCTCCTCCATTATATATCTGTTTAGATTTAGGCTGTCTGAGTGTGAGTGTTAGTGTGTGTGCATATGTTTCTCAATCTGCCTGTCTCTCAGTCCCCCTGCTCCCAGAATCTGTTTCTCTCTCCACAGATGCTGCCTGACCTGTTTGGTATGTCCTTATTTTCTGTTTCAGTATCTGAGGAGTTGCGTATGGTGCTGAACATTGTGCAATCATCAGCGAACATCCGCGCTTCAGACCTTGTGATGGAGGGAAGGTCAGTGTTGGAGCAGCTGAAGATGGTTGGGGCCTCGGACACTCATGCTGAGGAACTCCTGCAGGGACATCCCGGGACTGAGAGGATCGGCTTTGAGATAATCGGCACATTGGGGGAAAGGTTGAAAACCAGAGGATGCTGAATTCAGGTAAATGGCGACAGCGGCAACATGAGGAAATGTTTCTAACGTAGTGAGTGTCCAGTATCTGGAATGTACTGTCTGAGGGCGAGGTGGAAGCGGATTCCATCATGGACTTCCGGGGACGTTGAATGGGAAGCTGAAGGGGAAATATTTACAGGGTGACGGGGAAAGGGTGGAGGAGTGGGAATAGTGACATTGCTCTTGCAGAGTGTCGCACTGGCTTGATGGGGCTGAATGGCCTCCTGTGCTGTCACCGTTCTATGATTCAGATGCAAGTTATCTTCTCAGTGTCTATTAGACCCCACTCTTTCCTCCATGATCAGTTACAGCATTTTAAGTTCAGATCCCAGAACGTTTTATTTGGGGATTTGAGGAGTGATTTGTTTTCCAGCCTGGCCGAGAATTTGATGCTGTAACTGAAGCCACAATGGAATGATCCTGAGGTCAGATTATGATCCACTGAGACACAGCTGGCTCCGAGCTTCTCTGAAAAATGTCGCTGTTGTGTTCCCGGCCAGATGATTTCTCCGTCTTGTGTCGGCCGGCTGTGCCACAAGGATCTGGACTTTGTTCCCAGATGTTCACAATGTTTATCAATGATTTGGATGTGGGGACCTAATGTAATATTTCCAAGTTTGCGGATGACACAAAGCTCGGTGGGAATGTGAGTTGTGAGGGAAATTCAAAGTGGCTTCAAGAGGATTTGGACAGACATTGTCTCTCAGTGCCTCTCTCAATCTGGCTCTCTCTTTCTCTCACTCTCCTTGACCCTGTCATCTGTTGGTCTCTGCATCTCTCGCTCTCTCTCTGGGAGTCTGTAAAAACATATCCACTAACATGCACACAGACAGAAACATACACACACACACACACACACATACGCGACTGTGAGAATTGTCACAGATCAATCCCAATATCAGTGAGTAATCTCCAATGCAATCCTTTGTGACCAGGTTGTGCAACATGCATTGAAATGTGGCAATACGGAAGTTGGTTCACTCAGTTGGCTGGACAGCTGGTTTGAGATGCACAAAGTCTCCAACACGTCATGAAAGCCCAACCCTTTCAACGTTTCCCCTGGCCTGAGGTGTGGTAAATCACCGCCAGTGAGTTCTCCCCCTCAAAGGGGAGAGCAGCAGATCGTCATCTGGGACTGTGGTCACTTTCCCTTTACCGATGTTCAACTTTATTTCCCTTCCTCAATTTCTGCTCATTTCCAAGAGACTCGAGCGAAATTCACCCAATCTTTCAACACCAATATTACACACACAATACTGGAGCAATTGGACATTTCACACAACACCCAATAGGTGGTAACAAGACCAAACAAAAACTGTTCCAAACAAGAGTGGTGGCACCAGCTGACCCACACAAATATATAACTTTAAAGGAATATTCGTCTATCCATCCAGCTGACTCTCTTTCTCTGTCTACCTAACAGAGAGATTTTTCAGTGCAGTAACAACTGAAACAGGGTAGAATGTCGGAATAAGAAAGACAGGAACTTGTGTAAAATAAAACTGAGGCACAGGTGAGTTGAGTAATGAATGAAAGAAGGCCGAACACAGCAGTATCTCCGATGATGCTGAATATAAGAGAAACAGATCAAATCTATTCCTGGGGAAGTGCAGCAACAGCTTAGAAATTGTCGGGTGTGGTGTCGATAGAGGCATGGCTGCGTGCGTTAATAACTGTGACTTCACTGAGTGCATTGGAAACAGTGACATAGTTGAGTGAAGCAATAACTAAGTAAAGACCAATTGTAGTATATACAGAGGGATGGCCCCATGCATTAAGAAGAGAAACTGTATCTAGTTTATAGGGGTGGCGCAGTGGTTAGCACTGCAGCCTCTCAGCGCCAGGGACCCGGGTTCAATTCCCGACTTGCGTCACTGTCTGTGTGGAGTCTGCATGTTCTCCCCGTGTCTGGGTTTCCTCCGAGTGCTCCGGTTTCCTCCCAAAGTCTGAAAGACATGCTGTTCGGTGGATTGGCCATGCTAAATTCTCCCTCAGTGAAGCCGAACAGCGCCGGAGTGTGGCAACTCGGGGATTTTCACAGCAACTTCATTGCAGTGTTAATGTAAGCCTACTTGTGACACTAATAAATAGCATTGAAACTGTATAAAGTGTTATATACACAGATACAGTGCTGAGGTAAAGAGAAATGGAGACATGCTTCACATTCATTACCCAGACATGGTCTAGTTTATTTTTTATAAAGAGTGACATGGTTAAATGCAGTGATAATTTAAGCAGGTTCCCTCCCTAACAGCACTGTGGGTGTACCTACACCACATAGACAGCAGCGGGTTCAAGACGGCAGCTCACCACCACCTTCTCCAGGGCAACTAGGAATGGGCAATAAATGCTGACCTAGCCAGTGACACCCACATCACAAGAATCAATAAATATTCATCTAACCCAGCACATTGTCCAATGAAATATCAATCCATACATGGTATTAATACAGTGAGAACTCAAAAAGGGTTGACTGTAGTGTCCACAGCAGCATGGTGTAATGTAGTATTCACTGAGACAACTGAGCGTATAAACAGCGACTGGGATGAGTGCAGTGATAACTGGGAAAGGAGCTAATGTCCGGGATTCTCCGGCTGTTCACTCGTGGGGAATTCTCTGCTCTCGTTCCCCTGCCTCTGGTTTCCTGCTAGCGTGAGGTGACTTCAATGGGAAATCCCATTGACAGCGACAGGACCAAAAACTCCCTCTGCTAGTGAACGGTGTGTCACCTCTCACTGCCCAGAAAGCTGCTGAGGGGAGACTGGAGGATCCCAGAAACTATGTTAAAAATAGCCATATTGGCAACAGCAGGAAATTATTACATCCCAAACTCAGTAATATTCACAATGATATTCTCCAATCAGCTGAAGGGCAGAATTTACTGATACAAGACCCAGATTGTAATAACTGAGGGAGGTTTAGGGCAGAGATTACTGATACCAGGCCCAGATTGTAATAATAGAGAGGTTTAGGGCAGAGATTACTGATACCAGGCCCAGATTGTAATAACTGAGAGAGGTTTAGGGCAGAGATTACTGATACAAGGCCCAGATTGTAATAACTGAGAGAGGTTTAGGGCAGAGATTACTGATACCAGGCCCAGATTGTAATAACTGAGAGAGGTTTGGGGCAGAGATTACTGATACCAGGCCTAGATTGTAATAACTGAGAGAGGTTAAGGGCAGAGATTACTGATACCAGGCCCAGATTGCAATAACTGAGAGAGGTTTAGGGCAGAGATTACTGATACCAGGCCCAGATTGTAATAACTGAGGGAGCTTTCGGGCAGAGATTACTGATACCAGGCCCAGACTGTAATAACTGAGAGAGGTTTAGGGCAGAGATTACTGATACCAGGCCCAGATTGTAATAACTGAGACAGGTTTCGGGCAGAGATTACTGATACAAGGCCCAGATTGTAATAACTGAGAGAGGTTTAGGGCAGAGATTACTGATACCAGGCCCAGATTGTAATAACTGAGAGAGGTTTGGGGCAGAGATTACTGATACGAGGCCTAGATTGTAATAACTGAGAGAGGTTTAGGGCAGAGATTACTGATACCAGGCCCAGATTGTAATAACTGAGAGAGGTTTAGGGCAGAGATTACTGATACCAGGCCCAGATTGTAATAACTGAGGGAGGTTTAGGGCAGAGATTACTGATACCAGGCCCATATTGTAATAACTGAGAGAGGTTTAGGGCAGAGATTACTGATACAAGTCCCAGATGCTACACATCCTGGTTTGCCAATGACACAAAACATTAGACAGCATTGTAAGCAGCATCGCTGGAAACATCAGATTGCAAAGAGTTATTCATATTTTGCACATGGACAAAACTGGTGGAGAGGTTTCAGTGCAGGGAAATGTAATTTGACACAACTTAGATTTAAAAGGGATAGAACAGCGCACTTTAATAAATGATGAAATGACAGAAACAGTGGAAGCTCCAAATGTCCAGATATTTCACAGCTGAATTCGCACAATACACACAGCAATGGATCTGATATTGCGGAATTGTTGTAAATGTGGTTAATCACAGTACGGAGGCTGTCTTCATGTTACAATGTTAATCTGATCACTCTCATCAAAACAGACTCAACATTTCTGTACAATGTGAGTGAATCATCAGCTCAAATAGTTCAGGTTCAGTGTTTAAAATAACCAATCACTTTTCTGTGGCTGCTTTGGGAGTGTCAGTGGAATGTAGTTTACAGTAAAGTGTGAACAATTGTATTGGGGAATAATTGGAAGCAGTTTCCATTGAGAGCTTCCTGCATTCTGGAAATGTGTGTGATCCATTCAGAGATTGGAAATGATGGATGAATAAAGATGCAGTTTGTTGTTAATTACATGAGATTGTCTGCCTTGAAGATTCACAAGTTCCATGTGCTGAGAGAAAGGAATGATTAAACAATGTCTATAATTCAAATCCTTCAGACAAGTGAAAAAGCAGGAGAACAACTGAATCCACAAACGCTGCCACAGACAGTATTCGAAGCTTCAACTTCATGTTTGAATGTGAAGGGCTGATTGAAATAAACAGGAGGCCACACTGGGATGCTGAGCAATTTGATTCCTGTTTTTCCTAAACTTCAAAATAAAAATCTGTGCTGAAACATTCCTTGGACAGAGCAGAGGGAATTTTACTCTGTATTTAGCCCATTACAGTATTTGTGTTGGGAACATTTGATGAACAGTGCAGATTAAACATTATTCTTAACCGCTGGAATTTAAGTTGGGGGCTGATTTAATCAAACATTGAAAATAATGAGGGAAAGGGAGAGGCTGATAAAGAACAAGTTTTTCTGCTGGCTGGGAACTCCAGGATTTGGGAATATTTGAATGTTAGCCTCAGTTTAGAATTTTAGAATTGTAGAAATGGAAACATTGCCAGATGTGGTGTGGAGTTAGTTTGAAACAATCTTCTGCAAATGGCTTTTGATGCTCAGTCATTTGTTATTATTTTAAACCTGGGGTTGATAGATTTTCCTTCGTCCAAGGGGTTAAGAGACAGAGAGTTAGATCACAGATCAGCCAGGATCTTATTGAATATTGGAACAGGCTTTCAGGAAGATTGTTCCAGATTCCAAACACCCTCTTGATGAAGTGCTTCTCTCACTTCACTTCTGATCCATTTCCCCATCATTTAGAATCTGTGCCCTCTTGTTCCTGACCATCTCTTGAGAGGGAAGAGTTTCTCACTCTTTAACCTGTGGATACCACTTAGGATCTTGAATCTCTCTCTCAAGTCTCACCTCAGCCTTCTTTTCTCCAAAGGAAAACAGTCCCAACCTCTCCAATCTACCCTCGTAGCTACGGATCTTATTACCTGGAATCATTCTTGTGAATCTCCTCTGCACTCTCTCCAATGTCTTCACATCCCTCCTCAAGTACGGTGCCCAGAACTGGGCACAGTCTCCAGATGAGGCTTACCGAGTGTCTTATACAAGTTCAATATGAACTCCTTACTCTTGTCCTCAATTCCTCCATTAATAAAAGCTGGGATACCATATACTTCATTTACTGCTCTGTCATAGTGCCCTGCCACCTTCACTGACGTATGTACATATTAGAATCATAGAATCCCTACAGTGCAGAAGGAGGCCATACAGCCCATCGAGCCTGCGCTGACAACATTCCCACCCAGGCCCTATTCCCGTGATGCAACGTATTTACCCTGATAATACTGGCATGAATTGAGAAATGGTTAACGGACAGAAAACAGAGCTTAGGTACAAATGGGTCATTTTCAGGGTGCCAGGCTGTGACCAGCGGCTTATCACAAGGATCAGTCCGCGGGAGCCCAGCTATTCACAATCCATATCATTGATTTGGACGTTTGGGATCAAATGTAATATTTCCGAGTTTGCAGATGACATGAAAGCAGGTGGAAGTGTGAGTTGTGAGGAGGATGTAGACTCTTCAAGGGGATGTGGGAGAGGCTGAATTAGTGGTGAAACCACACACGGAGTGTTGTGTACAGTTTTATCCTCTTACCTAAGGAAAGACATTCTTGTCCGAGAGGGACTTCAATGACATTTCACTGCATTAATTCCTGGGATGGAGGGATTGTCCTCTGAGGAAAGAAAATGGACTTTTACTTTATGCACTTGAGAAGCATGAAAGGTGACCTCATTCAAACTTGGACAATTCTTACAGGGCTCAGCAGGGTCGAGTCATAGAGGTTTACAGCATGGAAACGCGCTTTGGCCCAACTTGTCCATGCCGCCCAGTTTTTACCATTAAGCTAATCACAATTGCCTCTGTTTCGCCTATATCCCTCTATACCAATCTTACCCATGTAACTGTCTAAATGCTTTTTAAAACATAAAATTGTACCCGCCCCTGCTACTGCCCCTGGCAGCTCATTCCAGACACTAACCACCCTCTGTGTGAAAAGAATTGCCCTCTGGATCCTTTTGTATCTCTCCCCTCTCACCTTAAACCTATGCCCTCTAGTTTTAGACTCCCCTACCTTTGGGAGAAGATATTGACTACCTCGCTGATCTATGCCCCTCATTATTTTAGAGACCTCTATAAAATCTCCCCTCAGTCTTCTACGCTACAGGGAAAAAAGTCCCAGTCTGTGCAACCTCTCCTTAAAACCCAAACCATCATGTCCCGGTAGCATCCAAGTAAATCTTTTTTGCACTCTTTCTAGTTTAATAATATCCATTCTAAAATAGGGTGACCAGAACTGTACACAGTATTCCAAGCGTGGCCTTAACAATGTCTTGTACAACTTCAACAAGACGTCCCAACTCCTGTATTCAATGTTCTGACCAATGAAACCAAGCATGCTGAATGCCTTCTTCACCACTCTGTCCACCTGTGACTCCACTGTCAAGAAGGTATGAACATGTACCCCGAGATCTCTTTGTTCTATAACTCTCCCCAACCCCCAAACATGAGCTGAGTAGATACAGGAAGGATGTTTCCCCCGGCTGGGGGCGGTGGGGGGGGGGGGGGGGGGAGGGGGTGGTGTGGGGGGGGGAGGGGTGGTGTCTAGAACCATGGCATAGTCGCAGAGTAAGGGGCCAGGACATTTAGGACTGAGATAAGAACATAAGAAATAGGAGCAGGAGTAGTACATCTAGCCCCTCGAGCCTGCCCCGCCATTCAATAAGATCATGGCTGATCTGATGTGGATCAGTTCCACTTACCCTCCTGATCCCCATAACCCCTAATTCCCTTACCGATCAGGAATCCATCTCTCCGTGATTTAAACATATTCAACGAGGTAGCCTCCACCACTTCAGTGGGCAGAGAATTCCAAAGATTCAACACCCTCTGAGAGAAGAAGTTCCTCCTCAACTCTGTCCTAAACTGACCCACCTTTATTTTGAGGCTGTGCCCTCTAGTTCTGGTTTCCTTTCTAAGTGGAAAGAATCTCTCCACCTCGACCCTATCCAGCCCCTTCATTATCTTATAGGTCTCTATTAGATCCCCCCTCAGCCTTCTAAATTCCAAGGAGTACAAACCCAATCTGCTCAGTCTCTCCTGATAATCAACACCCCTCATCTCTGGTATCAACCTGGTGAACCTTCTCTGCACTCCCTCCAAGGCCAATATATCCTTCCGCAAATAAGGGGACCAAAACTGCACACAGTATTCCAGCTGCGGCCTCACCAATGCCCTGTACAGATGCAGCAAGACATCTCTGCTTTTATATTCTATCCCCCTTGCGATATAGGCCAACATCCCGTTTGCCTTCTTGATCACCTGTTGCACCTGCAGACTGGGTTTTTGCGTCTCATGCACAAGGACCCCCAGGTCCCTCTGCACAGCAGCAGGTTGTAATTTTTTTCCATTTAGATAATAATCCAATTTGCTATTATTTCCTCCAAAGTGAATAACCTCGCATTTGTCAACGTTATACTCCATCTGCCAGATCCTCGCCCACTCACTCAGCCTGTCCAAATCTCTCTGCAGACCTTCTACGCCCTCCACACGATTCACTTTTCCACTTATCTTTGTGTCGTCTGCAAACTTTGTTACCCGACACTCAGCCCCCTCCTCCAGATCGTCTATATAAATGGTAAAAAGTTGAGGCCCCAGTACCGATCCCTGCGGCACGCCACTAGTTACCATCCGCCAACCAGAAAAGCACCCATTTATTCCGACTCTCTGCTTTCTGTGAGGAGGAATTTCTTCCCTCAGAGTTATAGAGTGGTACAGTGAAGAAAAGGCCCTACGACCCATTGAGTCTGCACCAACAGTAACTCCCACTAAAGTTGTGCTAATCCAATTTTCCAGCTCTTGTACCATATCTTTGAATGTTGTGATGTTTCATAAGAACATAAGAAATAGGAGCAGGAGTAGGCCATCTAGCCCCTCGAGCCTGCCCCGCCATTCAATAAGATCATGGCTGATCTGAGTGAATGTGTAATGTTTCAAGTGCTCATCCAAATGGTTTTGAAAGGTTGTAAGGTTTCCGACCTCCACTGCCTTCCCAGGCAGTACATTCCTGATTCCCATCACCCTCTGAGTGAATGTTTTTCTCAACTCTCCTCTGAATCTCCTGCCCTTTGCCCTAAAACTATGTCCCCTCATGATTGACCCCTCAACCAAGGGGAACAGCTGTTTCATATTCACCCTGTCCATACCCCCCATAATCTTACACACCTCAATCAGCCTTCTCTGCTCTAAAGAAAACAATCCAAACCTATCCAGTCTCTCCTCATAGCTCAAATACTCCATCCCAGGCAACTTGCTGCTGAGCCTCCTCTGTACCCCCTCCAGTGCTATCATATCCTTCCTCTGGTGTGGTGACCAGATCTGCACACGGTACTCCAGCAGTGGCCTAACCAACACTCTGTACAACTCCAACATTAACTCTTTGCTCTTCTACTCTGCGCCATGACTGATAAAAGCAAGTGTCTCATCTGCCTTCTTTACCACTTGATTCACCTGCTCTGCTGCCTTCAGGGATCTGTGAATAATTGCCCAAGATCCATATGTTCCTCTGAGCTTCCCAGTGTCCTGCAACTCATTAAATACTCCCTTGCCTTGTTACTGCTTCCAAAGTGCATCACCTCGCACCTATCAGGGTCAAAAACCATCTGCCACTGCTCTGCCTATCTGACCAACCCAGCGATATCTTCCTGTAACCTACAACCTTCTTCACTATTAACCATCCTACCAATCTTGGTGTCATCTGGAACCTTGCTTATCATTGCCCCCACATTATCATCTGTCTCATTTATGTGTAACAATAATAAGCCCCCCAGCACGGAGCCTTGTGGTGCACCACTGGACACCGGCCTCCAGCCACTCAAACAGCCTTCCAACACCACCCTTTGTGTCCAATTACTAAACCAGTTTCCGATCCACTCGCCAAGTTTTCCTGAATTCCATGTGCTTCCAGGATGGTGAATCTTTGGAATTCCCTATCCCAGAGGGCTGTGGAGGCTCAGTCATCGTTCACAGACTGAGATGGATCGGTTTCTACAGATTAAACATATTGCAAAGTTTCACCGTCTGTGAGCCCTTGTTCCAGCCTCTCCGACCCTCCCCCCCCCCTCTCCCCACCCCCTCAGCCCCTCAGCTGGAGGAAACAACATCCCCGTATTCAGTCACTCCAGCCCAGTCAGAATTTATACATTTCAATTCGATCCCCTCTCATTCTTCGGAACTCCAGTGAATACAGGCCCAGTCGACTCAATCTCTCCTCATACGACAATCCTGCCATCCCAGGAATCAGTCTGGTGTGCCTCCGCTGCTCTCCCTCTATGGTAAGTGCAGCATTTCATAGTTACAGAGACAAAAACTGTCCACAATATTCCAGGTGTGGTCTCACCGAGGGCCTGTACAGCTGCAGTAAGACATCCTTGCTCCTTTCCTCAAGTTCTCTTGCAATGAAGGCCAACATATCATTTGCCTTCCTAACTGTTTGCTGTAGCTGCATGCTTGCTTTCAGTCTCTGGTGTACTAGGACACCCATGTCCCTTTGTATCTCAACATTTCCCAATCTATCACCATTTAAATAACCCTCTGCCATTCTGCTTCTCTGTCCGAAGTAGTTAAATTCACGTTTGTCCACGTTATACAGCATCTGCCACGCATTTACCCATTCACTCAATTTTCTGAAGTCACTGTGAAACATTTTAACATCCTTCTCACTCCTCACATTCCCAACAGGTTTCATGGCATCAGCAAACTTGGAAATATTATTTTTGGTTCCCTCATCCAAATCATTGGTGTACATCTCGTGTGTGTCTCAATGTCAGCTCGGAAACATGTACAGCACAATCCCATCCTCTTTCTGTCTTTCTCTGGCTCTGTATCTGTATATATCTCTCTCTGAAATTAGAATAAAGAAAATTACAGCACAAGAACAGGCCCTTCGGCCCTCCAAGCCTGCACCAACCATGTGTGAACTAAAAACACCTCCCCTTCCAGGGACCATATCCCTCTATTCCCATCCTATTCTTGTATTTCTCCAGACGCCCCTTAAAACTCATTATTGTATCTGCTTCCACTACCTCTCCCAGCAGCGAGTTCCAGGCACCCACCACCCTCTGTGTAAAAAACTTGCCTCGTACATCTCCTTTAAACCTTGTCCCTCGCACCTTAAACCTGTGCCCCCTAGTAATTGACTCTTCCACCCTGGGAAAAATCTCCTGACTATCTACTCTGTCCATGCCTCTCATAATCTTGTAGACTTCTATCAGGTCACCCCCCTTGCCTCCGTCATTCCAGTGAGAACAAACCAAGTTTCTCCAAACTCTCCTCATAGCTAATGCCCTCCATACCCGGCAACATCCTGGTAAATCTTTTCTGTACCCTCTCCAAAGCCTCCACATCCTTCTAGTAGTGTGGCGACCAGAATTGAACACTATATTCCAAGTGCGGCCTAACAATGGTTCTATAAAGCTGCAACATGGCTTGCCAATTTTTAAACTCAATGCGTGTGGCGTCAAAAGTTTGCTTATTTCCTAAATAACACTGACAACATTTCAAAACCGCTCCATTGTCGGTGAAACCCTAAAGCCATGAATAGTACTTTAGAAATGTCCATCCCCAAGTTGCTGTGAGGACATTCAGAGTCAGTGTGTGACTTGGGTCGAAGATAGACCAGCGAGGTCTCTCCCTTAATGACATTGAGTGACTCTTTAGCTTTTTTATGATGAGCAGAAACCTTTCATCTCTCTTGTGTCTAATTCATTCCAATTCTGTCCCTGAAATTAATCAGTTGTGACTTTCTGTAGGAGCTGGAATGTTCTCTCTGGCGACAGAGAATCCATTGAGAGGAGGATCAGGTGTGACCTTTCTCTCCTGGAATCCATCTTTCCTGTTTGTGTCTTGTAGATTGTGTGTGGAGAGAGCAGAGGGAAAAGGCTGAGTGGATTTGTAATGAACAGGGGTTTGCTTTCATTCACAAACTGGAGCTGAAGCCAACGTGTGCAGATGTGAAGAATGGAGATCAGAAAAGGACCATGGGTAGAATTGGAGACTATTCTGCCCATCCAGATGTGCTGTCTTTTTGGAAGAGAAATCGAGTTAATCTCTATTTACAGAGGGAGAAGGGATTCCTCCTCCATTCTATATCTGTTTAGTTTTAGGCTGTCTGAGTGTGAGTGTTAGTGTGTGTGCATATTTTTCTCAATCTGCCTGTCTCTCAGTCCCCCTGCTCCCAGAATCTGTTTCTCTCTCCACAGATGCTGCCTGACCTGTTTGGTATGTCCTTATTTTCTGTTTCAGTATCTGAGGAGTTGCGTATGGTGCTGAACATTGTGCAATCATCAGCGAACATCCGCGCTTCAGACCTTGTGATGGAGGGAAGGTCAGTGTTGGAGCAGCTGAAGATGGTTGGGGCCTCGGACACTCACGCTGAGGAACTCCTGCAGGGACATCCCGGGACTGAGAGGATCGGCTTTGAGATAATCGGCACATTGGGGGAAAGGTTGAAAACCAGAGGATGCTGAATTCAGGTAAATGGCGACAGCGGCAACATGAGGAAATGTTTCTAACGTAGTGAGTGTCCAGTATCTGGAATGTACTGTCTGAGGGCGAGGTGGAAGCGGATTCCATCAAGGACTTCCATGGGAAGTTGAATGGGAAGCTGAAGGGGAAATATTTACAGGGTGACGGGGAAAGGGTGGAGGAGTGGGAATAGTGACATTGCTCTTGCAGAGTGTCGCACTGGCTTGATGGGGCTGAATGGCCTCCTGTGCTGTCACCGTTCTATGATTCAGATGCAAGTTATCTTCTCAGTGTCTATTAGACCCCACTCTTTCCTCCATGATCAGTTACAGCATTTTAAGTTCAGATCCCAGAACGTTTTATTTGGGGATTTGAGGAGTGATTTGCTTTCCAGCCTGGCCGAGAATTTGATGCTGTAACTGAAGCCACAATGGAATGATTCTGAGGTCAGATTATGATCCACTGAGACACAGCTGGCTCCGAGCTTCCCTGAAAAATGTCGCTGTTGTGTTCCCGGCCAGATGATTTCTCCGTCTTGTGTCGGCCGGCTGTGCCACAAGGATCTGGACTTTGTTCCCAGATGTTCACAATGTTTATCAATGATTTGGATGTGGGGACCTAATGTAATATTTCCAAGTTTGCGGATGACACAAAGCTCTGTGAGTTGTGAGGAAAATGCAAAGTAGCTTCAAGAGGATTTGGACAGACATTGTCTCTCAGTGCCTCTCTCAATCTGGCTCTCTCTTTCTCTCACTCTCCTTGACCCTGTCATCTGTTGGTCTCTGCATCTCTCGCTCTCTCTCTCTCTGGGAATTTGTAAAAACATATCCACTAACATGCACACAGACAGAAACATACATACACACACACACACACATAAACACACACACATACGCGACTGTGAGAATTGTCACAGATCAATCCCAATATCAGTGAGTAGTCTCCAATTCAATAGTTTGTGACCAGGTTGTGCAACATGCATTGAAATGTGGCAATATGGAAGTTGGTTCACTCAGTTGGCTGGACAGCTGGTTTGAGATGCACAAAGTCTCCAACACGTCATGAAAGCCCAACCCTTTCAACCTTTCCCCTGGCCTGAGGTGTGGTAAATCACCGCCAGTGAGTTCTCCCCTTCAAAGGGGAGAGCAGCAGATCGTCATCTGGGACTGTGGTCACTTTCCCTTTACGGATGTTCAACTTTATTTCCCTTCCTCAATTTCTGCTCATCTCCAAGAGACTCGAGCGAAATTCTCCCAATCTTTCAACACCAATATTACACACACAATACTGGAGCAATTGGACATTTCACACAACACCCAATAGCTGGTAACAAGACCAAACAAAAACCGTTCCAAACAAGAGTGGTGGCACCAGCTGACCCACACAAATATATAACTTTAAAGGAATATTCGTCGATCCAACCAGCTGACTCTCTTTCTCTGTCTACCTAACAGAGAGATTTTTCAGTGCAGTAACAACTGAAACAGGGTAGAATGTAGGAAAAAGAAAGACAGGAACTTGTGTAAAATAAAACTGAGACACAGGTGAGTTGAGTAATGAATGAAAGAAGGCCGAACACAGCAGTATCTCCGATGATGCTGAATGTAAGAGAAACAGATCAAATGTATTCCTGGGGAAGTGCAGCAACAGCTTAGAAATTGTCGGGTGTGGTGTCGATAGAGGCATGGCTGCGTGCGTTAATAACTGTGACTTCACTGAGTGCATTGGAAACAGTGACATAGTTGAGTGAAGCAATAACTAAGTAAAGACCAATTGTAGTGTATACAGAGGGATGGCCCCATGCATTAAGAAGAGAAACTGTATCTAGTTTATAGGGGTGGCACAGTGGTTAGCACTGCAGCCTCTCAGCGCCAGGGACCCGGGTTCAATTCCCGACTTGCGTCACTGTCTGTGTGGAGCCTGCATGTTCTCCCCGTGTCTGGGTTTCCTCCGAGTGCTCCGGTTTCCTCCCACAGTCTGAAAGACATGCTGTTCGGTGGATTGGCCGTGCTAAATTCTCCCTCAGTGAAGCCGAACAGCGCCGGAGTGTGGCAACTAGGGGATTTTCACAGCAACTTCATTGCAGTGTTAATGTAAGCCTACTTGTGACACTAATAAATAACATTGAAACTGTATAAAGTGTTATATACACAGATACAGTGCTGAGGTAAAGAGAAATGGAGACATGCTCCACATTCATTACCCAGACATGGTCTAGTTTATTTTTTATAAAGAGTGACATGGTTAAATGCAGTGATAATTTAAGCAGGTTCCCTCCCTAACTGCACTGTGGGTGTACCTACACCACACAGACAGCAGCGGGTTCAAGACGGCAGCTCACCACCACCTTCTCCAGGGCAACTAGGAATGGGCAATAAATGCTGACCTAGCCAGTGACACCCACATCACAAGAATCAATAAATATTCATCTAACCCAGCACATGGTCCAATGAAATATCAATCCATACATGGTATTAATACAGTGAGAACTCAGAAAGGGTTGATTGTAGTGTCCACAGCAGCATGGTGTAATGTAGTATTCACTGAGACAACTGAGCGTATAAACAGCGACTGGGTTGAGTGCAGTGATAACTGGGAAAGGAGCTAATGTCCGGGATTCTCCGGCTGTTCACTCGTGGGGAATTCTCTGCTCTCGTTCCCCTGCCTCTGGTTTCCTGCTAGCGTGAGGTGACTTCAATGGGAAATCCCATTGACAGCGACAGGACCAAAAACTCCCTCTGCTAGTGAACGGTGTGTCACCTCTCACTGCCCAGAAAGCTGCTGAGGGGAGACTGGAGGATCCCAGAAACTATGTTAAAAATAGCCATATTGGCAACAGCAGGAAATTATTACATCCCAAACTCAGTAATATTCACAATGATATTCTCCAATCAGCTGAAGGGCAGAATTTACTGATACAAGACCCAGATTGTAATAACTGAGAGAGGTATCAGGCAGAGATTACTGATACCAGGCCCAGATTGTAATAACTGAGGGAGGTTTAGGGGAGAGATTACTGATAGCAGGCCCAGATTGTAATAACTGAGGGAGGTTTAGGGCAGAGATTACTGATACAAGGCCCAGATTGTAATAACTGAGAGAGGTTTCGGGCAGCGTTTACTGATAGAAGTCCCAGATTGTAATAACTGAGAGAGGTTTAGGGCAGAGATTACTGATACCAGGCCCAGATTGTAATAACTGAGAGAGGTTTAGAGCAGAGATTACTGATACAAGTCCCAGATTGTAATAACTGAGAGAGGTTTAGGGCAGAGATTACTGATACCAGGCCCAGATTGTAATAACTGAGAGAGGTTTAGGGCAGAGTTTACTGATACCAGGCCCAGATTGTAATAACTGAGAGAGGTTTCGGGCAGAGATTACTGATACAAGGCCCAGATTGTAATAACTGAGAGTGGTTTCGGGCAGAGTTTACTGATACATGATCCCGGCAGGATTTACTGTTTGATAATCCAGCTGTTTGGCCCCGTTATGAGCACACCTTCCATGGCCATCAAGTCTGGAAGTCGGCCTTGAACCCTTGAAGAATGAGAGGCGACCCCATTGAAACAGACTTAAAATTCTTACAGGGTGTGACAGGGTGGATGTAGATTGGATGTTTCCCCTGGCTGGTGAGACTAGAACCAGGGGACACAATCTCAGAATCAGGGGCAGACCATTGAAGTCTGAGATGAGGAGGAATTTCTTCACTCAGAGGGCGGTGAATCTTTGGAATTTTCTATTCCAGAGGGATGTGGAAGCCCAATCATTCAGCATGTTCAAGACGCAAATCGATTGTGTGAAATAAAATAGGAATATGTGTGTGTGTGTTTGTTTGTGTGTGTGTGTGTGTGTGTGTGTCTGTCTGTTTGTGTGTGTGTCTGTTTGTGTGTGTGCATGCGTGTGTGTGTACGCGTGTGTGTGTGTGTGTGCGTGGACATGTTTCCGTGTGTGTTTATTACTGTGTGCGTGTGAGTGTTACTGGGTGAGAATATCTGTTTCTGTGTGTTTTCATAGAATCCTAGACTCCTCCAGTGCAGAAGGAGGCCATTTGGCCCATTGAGTCTGCACCGACCACAATCCCACTCAGGCCCCATCTCCATAACCCCATGCATTTACCCGAGCTAGTCTCTCTGATGCGGAGGGACAATTAAGCACGGCCAATGCACCCTAACCAGAACGTCTTTCAGACTGTGGGAGGAAACCGGAGCACCCGGAGGAAACCCACGCAGACAAAGGGAGAACGGGCAAACTCCACACAGACAGTGACCCAAAGCGGGAACCGAACCCGAGTCCCTGGCACTGTGAGGCAGCAGTGCTGTGTTTTTGATGTGTGTGTGTTTTTGTGTGTTTCTGTGTTTATTGTGTTTGTGTGTGTGTGTGTTTATTGTGCGTGTTTTATGTGTGTTTGTGTGTGCGTGCTTTGTGTGTGTGCGTGTTTTGTGTGTGTTGGTGTGTGCGTGTTTTGTGTGTGTACGTGCCCCATGATCTGTTTGAATGCTGGCGCAGGATCGATGGGCCAAATGGCCTACACCTGCTCCTATTTTCCTTTGAGATTTAAATACATTGACACACATGCACGCTGGCACACACACACAGAAAGATATACACAGTGTTGACGTATTTATTGACCACTGAATGTGACTGAATGCTACACATCCCAGTTTACCAAAGACACACAATATTCAGCAGCATTGTAAACAGAGCAGCTGGAAACATCAAATTGGGGATTTGGTTTGAAAAAGGGTCAAAGCCTCTCTTGCTAAAGGCTGTTTGTCTATTGTGCTGACAGTGATACACTGCCATCCTCTGCTGCCTGCTGGACATTGCTCCAGCCGCAGAGAGAGTGAAGTAGATCAGAAACTCACTGGGAGAGAATGCAGCTTCACACAGTATCCATCCAAAATGACAGGAGCATCAGCACACACACAAGCTCCGTGTGGAGACTGAGAGGGGCTCAGTGTGGAACACAAACCTTCACACTAAACCTGGAAGGACATTGATAAAGAGTTTAAAACAAAACTTCAGCAAATGTTTTGAAACATTTTGGTCCGTGGAAAAGTGCAGTGTGTAAAAAGCTGAAGATGTTTCCATTTCACATCTTCCTGCTTTGGGGAAATGGGAGTTATCTTTGCATTCACAAGGATATGGGGAGGGAGATGTTTGAATGGACATTCAGCTTTTTGGGTGATTAAAGTGTTAATTTGTTTCCAGAGGCTGTTTACAGTGATTGTTCCGAGAGATTGTATTGTTTCAGTGATGTCGACGTCTCCAATACTTCAGACAGACGAAGGAAACAATTTACAAAAGAAAAGATTGGGGGAATCACGACATTGAAGGTGTGAGGCCTCATCACTCTCTGTCTGGTTTTGTTCTGAAATCTTTACATGTTTAAACACTGAAACCTCTTGCCCTTGTTGGGAATATCACTGCGGTTTGAGAAAAGCAAACACTGATCCCACACTAAACACCCCCCCCCCCCAACACAGGACTGAGCAGGGAGTGTGAAATGTGACTGGTGTCAGAGTGGATTGTCAAACAGAAGGGATTTGAAAAATCTCTAAATGATTCATTGATTAAAAACTCTAACATTAATGTCCCGCATCATAAACATCTGCTTCATTATTGTATCTTTCTTTTACAGATCAAGTGATGGGTTGAATTTTGGACGTTGTAGATTTCCCTCAGCTGATTATTAAGATTCCTGATTGACACAAATACAATATCTGCTGTCGGTGACTCCAACAGTGAAATTCTCTCAGTTTATCATTCTGAATCTGTCACTGAGACAATTGTGGGCGGTAGTTCAGTTTTCAGTGTGAAATGTAGAAGGTAACTTTTGTTGTAATGTAATTGTAGTTAATAGTTTTCCTGTAGTTTAAATCTCAGGTATAAATTAATAACTTTTCTCGTTCCTGATTCACAATTGTTCATTTCCCGTGATGTTGAGCTCTGGTTTTCTCTTTCTGGTGTCTGGTACAGCTGTACAGATATTGGGCAGCTCAGAGCGTAGGGGTTCAGATCTCATTGTGAAGCTCAAAGGTCAGATTCACTTTTGTTAACTTTAAAATCAATTTTCCTGTAAAATATTCTCTGAATTTTTAAATAATCATTGAATGGAAAATTAAATCTGACTTTGCCAAACTCTCTTTCTGTATTACTCTGTTAGTGTGTTTATGTGTGTGTCTCTCTGTCTCTATCTCTCTGTGTATCTGTGTGTCTCTCTGTCTCTGTGTATCTGTGTGTCTCTCTGTCTCTGGACTTCTCTGGATCTGTGTCTCTCTCTCTGCCTCTGTGTGTATATCTCTCTATGTATCTGTGTGTGTCTCTCTGTCTCTGTGTTTCTCTGTCGCTGTGTGTCTCGATGCTAAGGGCCTAGTATTTCAGGCTCTGACCTGAACCCACAATCTCTCTGACTCTGAGCGAAGATGACTCCATTGAAGGTGTGAGGCCTCATCACTTTCTGTCTGGTTTAGTTTTGTAATGTTTACATGTTTAAACACTGAAACCTCTTGCCCTTGTTGGGAATATCACTGCGGTTTGAGAAAAGCAAACACTGATCCCGCACTAAACACTCCCCAACACAGGACTGAGCAGAGAGTGTGAAATGTGACTGGTGCGAATGTGGATTGTCTTTTAAAAGTGGGTGAGAAACTCTTCATTTTCAAATCTTTACCCTGCTTCTGTAGCGTCTCAGATTCCACCTAATCTGCACATCTTTGGACTGTGGAAGGAAACCGGGGCACCCGGAGGAAACCCATGCAGACACAGGGAGAATGTGCAAACTCAACTCCCAACCGAGAATTGAATCCTGGTGCTGTGAGGCAGCAGTGCTAAACACTGTCCACCATGTCGCCCTATCCCATGTATTGGGACACGGTGAAAAGTATTGTTTCTTGCACGCTACACAGACAAAACATACCGTTCATAGAGTTCAGTCGGGAGAAGGAGAGGAGAGCGTGCAGAATACAGTGTTGCAGTTACCGATAGGGTATAGAGAAAGATTAGCTTAATGTATGGTAGGTCCACTCAAAAATTAACATGCTGACCAAACACTAAAGCTTTCCACAATGCAAGGCTCACAAATTCAACACCACTTTCCTTTGTCCGCTCTCCCATCATGCTGTGTTCGGAGTCTCTGATCGATGCTAAGGGCCTAGTATTTAAGGCTCTGAGCTGAACCCACAATCTGTCTGATTCTGAGGGAAGATTACTGCCCACTCAGATACAGCTGGCTGCAGTATCCCCTTGAAATATATCTGTTGTGTAAAGAGTCACATGTTTTTTTTCACTGTGTCTGCTGTCCTTAAAGAACTATTGAATAATCTAAACATCCGCATTAATTATCACAGAACAAGGCCAACATGGGGGAATCGAGTATCAGGTTTAAAAGTTTGTTTATTAGTGTCACAAGTAGGGTTACATTAACACTGCAATGAAGTTACTGTGGAAAATCCGTAGTCGCCATGCTCTGGTGCCTGTTTGGGCAACTTGGGGAGAATTTAGCATGGCTGATACACCTAACCAGCGCGTCTTTCAAACTGTGGGAGGAAACCGCAGCACCCGGAGGAAACCCACGCAGACACGGGGAGAATGTACAAACTCAACACTGACAGTGACCCAAGCCAGGAATCAAACCCGGGTCCCTGGCGCTGTGAGGCAGCAGCGCTAACCACTGTGCCGCCCCTCATCGAAACATTGTGCAGTTGTGGAATGCACAGGATAGGAGGGATGTGATAGCACTGGAAAAGGTGCAGAGGAGATTCACCAGGATGTTGCCTGGCCTGGAGAGTTTTAGTTCATAGAATCATAGAACCCCTACAGTCCAGAATGAGGCCATTCGACCCATCAAATCTGCACGGACTCTTACCCAGGCTTACCCCGTAACCCCACGTATGTTCCCGCTAATCCCCCTAACCTATACATCGTGGGACCCTCAGGGCAATTTTGCATGGACAATGCACCCGGAGGAAACCCACGCAGACACGGGGAGAATGTGCCAATTCCACACAGACAGTAACCCGAGGCCGGAATTGAACCCGGGTCCCTGGCGCTGTGAGGCGGCAGTGCTAACCACTGTGCCACCGTGCCGCCACTCGAACTGAAGAGAGATTTTATAGACTGAGGGTGTGATCTTACCACCTGTTGACGCCACACTCCCGCTCAGCGAGGTCGGAGAATCTGGTGACCAGCCAAATCTCCTTTCACTGCAGTGGGATGGGAAAATCCTGCCGGCCTGAACGGTGATAAGAATCCACCCTGGGGTTGTTTTCCGTGGAGCAGAGGAGGCTGAGGGGGAACATGATGGAGATGGATAAGATTATGAGGGACATCGATAGAGTAGACGGGGAGAAAGCTTTCCCCTTGGTGTTGGGATCAATGACCAGGGGGTATAGATTTAGGGTAAGGGGCAGGAGGTTTACAGGGGATGTGAGGAAAACCTTTTTCACCCAGAGGGTAGTGGGAGTCTGGAACTGTCTGCCTGAAAGGGTGGTGGAGGCAGAGACCCTCAGAACGTTTAAGAAGTGCTTAGCTATGCATTTGCAATGCCAAGGCTTACCAGGCCGTGAGCCAAGTTGGGTGATTTGTCTTTGACCGGCACAGATGCAATGGGCCGAAGGGCCTTTTCTGTTCTCTCGACCTCCATTGCTAAAACACAACCTCACTGACCCAGCTTCTGGTCATCCATCCAAATCTCTCCCTCCACAGCTCGGGGAAAAGTCCTGCCGCGCAGTCTTCCTTTGAAGTGGCTTTGGACATTTCATTCTCCATGAGGACTTGTCCGGACAGTGGCTGCTGTTGTGTTTGTCTCAGTGTCAGCTCAGAAACATGGACAACATGTTAGAAATGGCCGTCTCCCAGTGAGTGTGAGGACAGGGCAGGCTTTGAGCGAGGCCTGGGCCGCTCCCTGAAGGACACAGGGCCACCATTGTGCTTTTTGCTGACAAACAGAAAGCTTTCACCCCTCTCTCTCTCTCGTGTCTCATCTCACTCACATTCTGCCCCTTCCATTCACTCTGTGCTGCTTTCTGGAGGAAGCTGCCAGCTTTATCCGCCACAGAGCATCTGTCAACAAGAACATCAGATGATACCTTCCATTCCCCAAGTCCCTCTTTCCTCTCTGCTCCTCGCTGTCTTTCCGGAGGAAATGGGATGGGAAGCTGATGGGAAAAGATTTGCAGGGCTCCAGGGACAAGGTGGAGCAGTGGGACTGGCTCGATTGCTCGAGCAGAGAGTCGACACCAGCTGAATGGGCTGAATGGCTTCCTTCATTCTGTGGCTATTCTATGGTTGACACACAATAGATAGTCAATATCTTTTCCCAAAGGGGAGTCTAAAACTAGAGGGCATGGGTTTAAGGTGAGAGGGGAGAGATACAAAAGTGTCCAGAGGGGCAATCTTTTCACACAGAGAGTGATGAGCGTCTGGAACAAGCTGCCAGAGGTAGTAGTAGAGAGGGGCACAATTTTATCTTTTAAACAACGTTTAGACAGTTACAGGGTAAGATCGATGTAGAGGGATATGGGCCAAATGTGGGGAATTGGGACTCGCTTAGGGGTTAAAAGAAAAAGGGCAGCATGACAAGTTGGGCCAAAGGGCCTGTTTCCATGCTGTAAACAGCTATGACACTATGACAACTTGTCATTTGGGTCCCAACTTCAAGTTTCTAGGTGTCCAGATCACCAACAACCTGTCCTGGTCCCCCCATGCCGACACTATAATTGAGAAAGCCCACCAACATGTCTCCTTCTTCAGGAGGCTAAGGAAATTTGGCATGTCAGCCACGACTCTCACCAACTTCTACAGATGCACCATAGAAAGCATCCTTTCTGTGTCACGGCTTGGTCTGGTTTCTGCTCTGTCCAAGACTGCAAGAAATTACAAAAGGTCATGAATGTAGCCCCGTCCATCACACAGACGAGCCTCCCATTCATTGACTCTGTCTACACTTCCCGCGGCCTTAGAAAAGCAGCCAGCATAATTAAGGACCTCATGCACACATTCTCTCTTCCACTTTCTTCCGTCAGGAAAAAGATACAAAGTCTGAGATCACGTACCAACCGACTCAAGAACTTCCCTGCTGCCCTCAGACTTTTGAATGGACCTGCTACATATTAGATTTATCTTTCTCTACACCCTACCTATGATTGCAACACTACATTCTGCACCCTCTCTTTGACTTCTCCCCGATGTACTCTATGAACGGTATGTTTTGTCTGTACAGCATACAAGAAACAATACTTTTCACTGTATCCCAATACACGCAACAATAATAAATCAAATCAAATCAAAATCCTCCCAACTCTTTCCTCCACGATAGATCGCAGCATTTAAAGAACACGCCCAGGGCCCAGTGCTGAGTCTGAGGGTATCTGACTACAGTAAGGTGAGTGATACAGGAGGGTCTCACTGTCTGAGGGAGGTGAGTCTTAGCCGGGGGTGCGTGAGTGACCCAGGTTAATCTGACACTCCAGGGACAGTTGGAATGGAGCTTTCCCCCGGGCTGTCCCCTCCCCGTGTCTGCGTGGGTTTCCTCCGGGTGCTCTGGTTTCCTCCCACAGTCTGAAAGATGTGCTGGTTAGGGTGCATTGGCCGTGCTAAATTCTCCCTCAGTGTAACCCGAACAGGCGCCGGAGTGTGGCGACTAGGGGATTCTCACAGTAACTTCATTGCAGTGTTAATGTAAGCCTACTTCTGAGACTAATAAATAAACTGAAACTGAAGGTCAAGGTGCTGCTGTGACAATGCACTCTTGTTTAAACACTCTGTGTGCCCCACAGCCTGAGCCGCCTCGCGGAAATGTCCTCCATGCCTTTTTCTACCCCGCGGAGGCGTTTCCTGTGCGGGCTGCTGCTGCACACCTTCCACTACCGCCTCCTCGCCTGGTGTGAGTTTGGATCTCTCCATCATATTGGGAGTCACCGGCAATGTCCAATTGCAGAACAAACTTTCACTTTGTTCCAATGATGTTTAACCTTGGACTGAGCCATTGTTTTAATGTGGACCTGGTCACCGCCCATCACTGAGATTGACCTGAACCTTTCAATAAATGTTCCATTGTTTTGTAAATAAAGATTGCGACATTTGCAGCGTCTGTGCCTCTGGTTTGTGTCTGTGTTGGTTGCTCACAGTTGGCGATGGGGCAATGTTAAATGGACAGTTTAATGGGATTGGAGAACCATTTGGATTTATAAAAGTGTTGCCCCGGGGCTGGGGAATGGCGGCGATGGGGAAAGATTGGATTGCCCAGGGTTGTGTTGCTGGGAACACAGGAGGCTGAGGGGTGAGTGAACTGAGGTGTCCAGAATGGTGAGGGTGGGAGACAGGGTGGAGAGGAAAGGGCAGTTTCCCCCGAGCAGAGAGAGGTGACTTACCCGGGGTGGGGGGCAGTGGGGGGGCTGCCACAGATTGAAGGGGATTGCTGGCAGCATTAGAGGGGACATTAGGAAGAAGCTTTTCACTCAGAGGCTGCTGCCTGTCTGCAATTCGCTGCCTAAACTGGAGCTTCAGACACAAAGCCCTGGGCTTCACTCCATCAGCAGCCGCACCTGGAGCTGAAATGCTGCCGGCTGGAAACAGGGGGCTGGGGGCTGCCTGACTGGAAGCTGCGGTTACAATGGGCGGCTAGTTTCCATTCCCCGAGCTGCTGCCGCTCTGATGGGCTGAATGGCCTCTTTCTGCGCCGGGGGCCCGGCTTCCATGCCCGGTTTGCGGCTGCGCCACCAGCACTCACCGCCGGCGGCCATCTTGCGTTGCCAGGGGAGACGGAAGGCGGCCATCTTGCGTTGCCAGGGGAGACGGAAGGCGGCCATCTTGCGTTGCCAGGGGAGGCGGCTTCAATGGGGCAGCGGCGGCCCGCGCGCGGCCCTCTGGGAGAATCCCCCTCCCGCACATGCGCACCGGTGGGTAGATGTGAATCTGTTGTCAATGTTGATGTTTTTTATTCCTTTTCCTCTCCCGGCCTCTGGATATAAATATGGATTTGATTGAATTTTGATTGTGTTCCTGGCGGGGTTTGGGGCTGGGAATCTCTCTCACTTTCCCCATTGCTGAGATGAGCCGGGGATGTCCAGAGCAGTGAGTCTCAGGGCAGTGATAGGCTTCCCACAACATCACTACAGGAGTTCCTCTGGTGTGTTCACCCCAATCACCTTCAACTGCACCTCCAATGGCCCCAATCACCTTCAACTGCACCTCCAATGGCCCCAATCACCTTCAACTGCACCTCCAATGGCCCCAATCACCTTCAACTGCAACTCCAATGGCCCCAATCACCTTCAACTGCACCTCCAATGGCCCCAATCACCTTCAACTGCAACTCCAATGGCCCCAATCACCTTCAACTGCACCTCCAATGGCCCCAATCACCTTCAACTGCACCTCCAATGGCCCCAATCACCTTCAACTGCACCTCCAATGGCCCCAATCACCTTCAACTGCACCTCCAATGGCCCCAATCACCTTCAACTGCACCTCCAATGGCCCCAATCACCTTCAACTGCAACTCCAATGGCCCCAATCACCTTCAACTGCACCTCCAATGGCCCCAATCACCTTCAACTGCATCTCCAATGGCCCCAATCACCTTGAACTGCACCTCCAATGGCCCCAATCACCTTCAACTGCACCTCCAATGGCCCCAATCACCTTCAACTGCACCTCCAATGGCCCCAATCACCTTCAACTGCACCTCCAATGGCCCAAATCACCTTCAACTGCACCTCCAATGGCCCCAATCACCTTCAACTGCACCTCCAATGGCCCCAATCACCTTCAACTGCACCTCCAATGGCCCCAATCACCTTCAACTGCACCTCCAATGGCCCCAATCACCTTCAACTGCAACTCCAATGGCCCCAATCACCTTCAACTGCACCTCCAATGGCCCCAATCACCTTCAACTGCACCTCAAATGGCCCCAATCACCTTCAACTGCAACTCCAATGGCCCCAATCACCTTCAACTGCAACTCCAATGGCCCCAATCACCTTCAACTGCACCTCCAATGGCCCCAATCACCTTCAACTGCAACTCCAATGGCCCCAATCACCTTCAACTGCAACTCCAATGGCCCCAATCACCTTCAACTGCACCTCCAATGGCCCCAATCACCTTCAACTGCACCTCCAATGGCCCCAATCACCTTCAACTGCAACTCCAATGGCCCCAATCACCTTCAACTGCAACTCCAATGGCCCCAATCACCTTCAACTGCAACTCCAATGTCCCCACTCACCTTCAACTGCACCTCCAATGGCCCCAATCACCTTCAACTGCAGCTCCAATGGCCCCAATCACCTTCAACTGCAACTCCAATGGCCCCAAGCACCTTCAACTGCAACTCCAATGGCCCCAATCACCTTCAACTGCAACTCAAATGGCCCCAATCACCTTCAACTGCAACTCCAATGGCCCCAATCACCTTCAACTGCAACTCCAATGGCCCCAATCACCTTCAACTGCAACTCCAATGTCCCCACTCACCTTCAACTGCAACTCCAATGTCCCCACTCACCTTCAACTGCAACTCCAATGTCCCCAATCACCTTCAACTGCAACTCCAATGGCCCCAATCACCTTCAACTGCAACTCCAATGGCCCCAATCACCTTCAACTGCAACTCCAATGGCCCCAATCACCTTCAACTGCACCTCCAATGGCCCCAATCACCTTCAACTGCAACTGCAATGGCCCCAATCACCTTCAACTGCAACTCCAATGGCCCCAATCACCTTCAACTGCAACTCCAATGGCCCCAATCACCTTCAACTGCAACTCCAATGTCCCCAATCACCTTCAACTGCAACTCCAATGGCCCCAATCACCTTCAACTGCAACTCCAATGGCCCCAATCACCTTCAACTGCAACTCCAATGGCCCCAATCAGCTTCAACTGCAACTCCAATGGCCACCCTCCCATCATAAGATCAGAGGAGGGGATGTTCAGCACCATTCACAACTCCTCACACACTGAATCAGTCCAGATCCAGATGCAGCAAGACCTCCTTTACCGTGAGTTTTGGTCTGACACGCGGCAAGTAACCTTCGCGCCACAGAATTGCCGCACAAAAACCATCTGCAACTAAAAATGAACTAACCACTGTCCTTTGCTACGGCATTGCCATCATTTAATCTCCTGGAATTAGCACCCTCGGGGTGAGCACTGACTAGGAAATGAACTGGATTTGCCATTTAAACACATAGAACATAGAACAGTACAGCACAGTACAGGCCCTTCGGCCCACGATGTTGTGCCGAACCTTTTCTGAAACCAAGATCAAACTATCCCACTCCCTATCATTCTAGTGTGCTCCATGTGACTATCCAATAACCGCATGAAAGTTCCTAAAGTGTCTGACTCCACTATCACAGCAGGCAGTCCATTCCGCACCCCAACCACTCTCCGAGTAAAGAACCTACCTCATACATCCCTCCTATATCTTCCACCACGAACCTTATAGTTAAGCCCCCGAGTAACAGCTACATCCACCCGTGGAAATAGTCTCTGCACCTCCACTCTATCTATCCCCCTTTTCATCTTATAAACCTCTATTAAGTCGCCTCTCAACCTCCTCCGCTCTAAAGAGAAAAGCCCTAGCTCCCTCAACCTTTCCTCATAAGACCTACCCTCCAAACCAGGCAGCATCCTGGTAAATCTCCTTTGCACTCTTTCCAGTGCTTCCACATCATTCTTATAGTGAGGTGACCAGAACTGCACACAATATTCCAAATGTGGTCTCACCAAGGTCCTGTACAGTTGCAGCATAACCCCACGGCTCTTAAACTCAAACCCCTGTTCATGAAAGCTAACACACGATAGGCCTTCTTCATGGCTCTATCCACTTGAGTGGCAACCTTCAGAGATCTGTGGATATGAACCCCAAGATCTCTCTGTTCCTCCACATTCCTCAGAACCCTGCCTTTGACCCTGTAATCCGCATTCAAATTTGTCCTTCCAAAATGAATCACCTCGCACTTAACAGGGTTAAACTCCATCTGCCATATTTTGGCCCAGATCTGCATCCTGTCAATGTCTGTTTGCAGCCTACAATAGCCCTCCATTTGCTGACAAGAGCATGACAAAGGCTGGGATCCTGTGACGATCAATTTACTTCCGGACTCCCCAATGTTGCCCACCAACTACACGGCACAAGTCCAGAGTGTGATGGATTTCTCTCCAGTTGCCTGAATGAGTCCAGCTCCAGCAACACTCAGGGACAGCGAATCCTGGAGAAAGGATCCTGCTTGATTGCTGTCACTGAAACAAATATTCAATCCCTCCAGCACTGATGAGATATGGCAGCCGTGTGTACCATCTACAAGATGCACTGCAAGAGCTCACAAAGGCTGCTTTAGCAACGCCTTCCAAACACACGACGACTACAATCTAGAAGGACAGCAACAACAGATAAATGGGGACACCAGCTGCTGGAAGTTCCCATCCAAACTATTCAATGTCCTGATTTAGAAATTCATCATCATTTCCACAATATCGTTGAGTCTGAACACTGGAAGTTCCTTCCGACCAGCAGTGTTGGTGTACCTGCAACTCAGGGTCTGCAGGGATCCAGGAAGGCAGCCCAACACCTCCCTGGCAAGAACAACACACATGGAAAATAAATACTGGGCAATCCAGCGACGCCCAAATCCCATAAATGACCAAACACATGTAAATTTGATATATTACATCACAAAACCCTCTTCCAGGACACATCCAAAATGGGGTAAATAGAGAGCAAGTCTTTCACTGCACCTTCAAGCAATCCAAGTTCACGTATAGCATGATCTCGGGTAAATAGCAAAAAATCCCTCTGTCGGAAACCCTTCAAAAACTAATGATGCAGGGAGATGAATGGTGTAAATACAGAGCTAAAATTCCCTCTGCACTGTCACATTGATCAATTCCTAACAAGTTATGACACAAATTTGGATCCAGAGTGATGTTGTTCTTCACCTATACCCGCCAATGTAAGTTGACCACATAATATGTATGTCATAAGACACCATCAAATTATCTCCTAATCACTGTTCCAACGCAGCTACAGAATAAAATTCTGCCGGTAACTCTATCATTGAGCAAGTGCAGTGCTCAGTGCAGCGTGTTATTTGTCTGAGTTTGTTCCCAATGCAAGTTTAACTGTCAGTGAATATGAAGATATATTCCACATTTGCTGACTTGATGGAATGAGATGTGCGCTATTTCGGTGACTCAGTATAAACATGTTTGCGATCGCACAATTTGTTGGGAAAATTGTTCAGATCTATTTTTCATTATGAATGTAGTTATATTAATGATCATAGAAATCATAGAAGAAATCATAGAAACTCTACAGTACAGAAAGAGGCCATTCGGCCCATTGAGTCTGCACCGACCACAATCCCACCCAGGCCGTACCCCCATATCCCTACATAATTTACCCACTAATTCTTCTAATCTACACATCCCAGGACACTAAGGGGCAATTTTTAGCATGGCCAATCAACCTAACCCGCACATCTTTGGACTGTGGGAGGAAACCGGAGCACCCAGAGGAAACCTACGCAGACACGAGGAGAATGTGCAAACTCCACACAGACAGTGACCCAAGCCGGTAATCGAACCCAGGTCCCTGGAGCTGTGAAGCAGCAGTGCTAACCACTGTGCTACCGTGCCGCCCTCTGACCCATTATTGGAACATGACAATCTATTGTTCTCAGATTCTCAGATACAGTGTTGGAATATCATAGAAGAAAATCATAGAAACCCTACAGTGCAGAAGGAGGCCATTCGGCCCATCGAGTCTGCACCGACCACAATCCCATCCAGGCCCTACCCCGACATATTTACCCGCTAATCCCTCTAACCTACGCATCCCAGGATTCCATGGGGCAATTTTTTAACCTGGCCAATCAACATAACCCGCACATCTCTGGACAGTGTGAGGAAACCGGAGCACCCGGAGGAAACCCACGCAGACACGAAGAGAATGTGCAAACTCCACACAGACACTGACCCGAGCCGGGAATTGAACCCAGGCCCCTGGAGCTGTGAAGCAGCAGTGCTAACCACTGCGCTACCGTGCCGCCCAGTATTGCAGTCTATTGTTCTCGGATTCTGATCCAGTGTTGGAATATTACATTCTATTGTTCACAGATTCGGATCCACTATTGTAACAGCCCGGTCTATTGTTCCCACTTTTTGATCCATTATTTGAAGATTACAGCCTTTGGTTCTCCGATTCTGATCCATTATTGGGACATTACAGTCTATTGTTCTCAGATTCTGATCCAGTATTGAAACATTGTAGTCTATTGATCTGAGATTCTGATCCATTATTGGAACATCCCGGTCTATTGTTCCCAGATTCTGATCCAATATTGGAACTTTGCAGTGTCTTGTTCTCTGATTCTGATCCAGGATTGGACCATTGCAGTCTATTGTTCCCAGATTCTGATCCATAATCAAACATTACTGTGTATTGTTCTCAGATTCTGATCCATTAATGGAACATCCATGTCTATTGTTCTCAGATTCTGATACATTATTGGAACATTACAGTCTATTGTTCTCAGATTCTGATCCAGTATTGGTATCCAGTATTCAATCCAGTATTGGAACATTGCAGTCTATTTCTCTCAGGTTCTGATCCATTATAGGAACAACCCCGGACCATTGTTCCCACATTCTGATTCAGAATTGAAACTATGCAGAATTTGAGAACAACAGACTGTAATGTTCCAATAATTGATCTGAATCTGAGAACAAATGACTGCAATGTTCAAATACTGGCTCAGATTCTGAGAACAATAAACTGGAATGTTCCAATACTGGATCAGAATTTGAGAATATTCGATTTCAATGTTCAAATACTGGAACAGAATCTGAGAATATTAGACTGTAATGTTCCAATTCTGGTGCAGAGTCTGGGAACAATGGAAAGGGATGTTCCAATAATGGATCAGAATCTGAGAACAATAGACTACAATTTTCCAGTAATGGATCAGAATGCGAGAACAATCGACTCTAATGGTCCAATAATGGATCATAATCTGAGAACAATAGACTGCAATGTTCCAATACTGGGTCAGAATCTGAAAACAGTAGACTGTAATGTTCCAATACTGGTTCACAATCTGAGACAAATAGACGGCAATTTTCCAATAATGGAACAGAAACTGAGAATAACAGACCGTAATGCTCCAATAATGGATCACAATCTAGGAACAATAGGCTGTCATGTTCCAATAATGAATCAGAATCTGGAAACAATGGACAGCGATGTTCCAATAATGGATAAGATTCTAAGAAAAATACACTGTAATGTTCCAATACTGAATATGAAACTGAGAACAAGAGACTGCAATGTTCCAATAATTTATCAGAATCTGAGAACGAGGGGTTTTAATGTTCCAATACAGATTAGAATCTGGGAACACTAGACTATAATGTTCCAATAATGAATCAGAATCTGAGAGCATTAGACTGTAATGTTTCAAGAATTGATCAGACTCTGAAATCAATAGACTGCAATGTTCCAATAATGGCTCAGAATTTGAGAACAATAGACAGTAATGTTAAAATACTGGATCAGAATCTGAGATCAATAGACTGTAATGTTCCAATACTGGATCAGAACCTGAGATCAATAGACTGTAATGTTCCAATACTGGATCAGAATCTGAGGTCCATAGACTGCAATGTTCCAATAATGAATCAGAAGCTGAGAAAAATACACTCTCATATTTACTTTATCGGAATCTGAGATCAATAGTCTGCAAAGTTCCAATACTGGATCAGAATCTGGGAACAATAGAGCGGGATGTTCCAATAATTGATCAGAATCTCAAAACTATAGGCTGTAATTTTCCAATACTGGATTACAATTTGGGAACAATAGACCAGGATTTTACAATACTGGATCAGAATATGAGAAAAATAGACTGCAATGTTCCAATACTGGATCAGAATCTGAGAACAGTAGGCTGTAATGTTCCAATAATGGATCAGAATCTGAAAACTATAGGCTGTAATATTCCAATACTGGATTAGAATCTGGGAACAATAGACCGGGATTTTACAACACTGGATCAGAATCTGAGAATAATAGACTGTAATGTTCCAATGTTAGATCAGTATTTGAGAACAATGCACTGCAATGTTCGAATAATGGATCGGACTCTGAGAACAATAGACTGTAATGTTCAAATACTGGTTCAGAATCTGAGAAAATTTGACTGCAATTTTCCAATAATGGATCAGACTCTATGAACAATAGTCTGTAATGTTCCTACACTGGATCATAATCTGAGAACAAAATACACTGCAATGTTCAAATAATCGATCGGACTCTGAGAACAAGAGGTTGTAATGTTCCAATCCTGGTTCAGAACCTGAGGAAAATAGACTGCAATTTTCCAATAATGGATCAGAATCTGAGAGCAAAAGACTGTCACGTTCCAATATTGGATCAGAATCTGAGAACAACAGACAGTAATGTTCCAATAAAGGATCAGAATTTGAGAACAACACTGCAATGTCCTAATGATTGGTCAGAATCTAAACAATAGACTGAAATGTTCCAGTACTGGTTCAGAATCTGAGAAAAAGAGACTGCAATGTTCCAATATTGGATCAGAATCGAAGAACAATAGACTGTAATGATCCAATAAAGGATCATAATCTGAGAACAATAGACGGAAATGTTCCAATAAAGATTAGAATTTGAGAACAACACTGCAAGGTTCCAATCATTGATCAGAAACTGAATAAAAGACTGTAATGTTCCAATACTGGATCAGAATCTGAGAGCAATCGACCGGGATATTACAATGATGGATCAGGATCTGAGATCATGAGACTGTAATGTTCCAACGCGAGATCAGAATCTGAGAACAATACACTGCAATGTTCGAATAATGGATCGGAGTCTGAGAACAATAGACTGTAATGTTCCAATCATTGATCAGAATCTGAGAAAAATAGACTGCAATTTTTCCAATAATAGATCAGAACCTGAGAACAACAGACTGTAATGTTCCAATCATTGACCAGAATCTGAACAATAGACTGTAATGTTCTAATACTGGATCAGAATCTGTGAACAACGGACCGGGATATTACAATGATGGATCCGAATCTGAACAATAGACTGTAATGTTAGAATAATTGAACAGAATTTGAGAACAATAGACTGCAATGTTCCAGCACTGGATCAGAATCTGAGAACAACAGACTGTAATGTTCCAATCATTGATATGAATCTGAAAAATAGACTGAAATGTTCTAATACTAGATCAGAATCTGAGAACAACAGACTGTAATGTTCCAATCATTGATATGAATCTGAAAAATAGACTGAAATGTTCTAATACTAGATCAGAATCTGAGAACAATACACTGCAATGTTCGAAAAATGGATCAGACTCTGAGAACAATAGACTGTAATGTTCCAATACTGGTTCAGAATCTGAGAAAAATAGACTGAAAAGTTTCAATACTGGATCAGAATGTGGGAACAATGGTCCGGGTTGTTCTTATAATGGAGCAGAATCTGAGAACAATAGACAGCAATGTTCCAATACTGCATCAGAATGTGGGAACCATGGTCCGGGTTGTTCCTATAATGGATTAGAATCTGAGAAAAATATAATCTGATATCAATAGACTGTAATATTCCAATACTGGATCAGAATCTGAGAACAATAGACTGCAACGTTCCAATAATGGATCAGAATCTGAGAAAAAGAGACTGCAATGTTCCAATAAAGGATTATAATCTGAGAACAATGGAATGCAATGTTCCAATACTGGATCAGATTTTGAGAACAACAGATTGTAATAATGGATGAGAATCTGAGAACAATACACTGTAGTCTTCCAATAATAGATGACAATGTGGGAACAATGGAACGGGCTCTTCCTATAAAGGATCAGAATCTGAGAGCAACAGACTGCTATGTTCCAATACTGGATCATAATCTGAGAACAATAGACTGTAATGTTCCAATACTGGATCAGAATCTGAGAAAAGTGGACCGGGATATTACAATGATGGATCATAATCTGAGATCCATTGACTCATGTCCCAATCCAGGATCAGAATATGAGAACAATAGACTGAAATGTTCGAATGCTGGATGGGACTCTGGAACAATACGCTGTAATGTTCCAAAACTGTTTCGGACTCTGAGAAAAAAACACACTGGAAATTTCCAATAATGGATAAGTTTCTGTGAACAATAGATTGTAATGTTTCAATGCTGGATCAGAATCTGAGAACAATACACTGCAAAGTTTGAATACTGGATCGGACTCTGAGAACAATAGGTGTAATGTTCCAATCCTGGTTCAGAATCTGAGAAAAATAGACTGCAATTATCCAATAATGGATCAGATTCTGAGAACAATAGACGGTCATGTTCCAATACTGGGTCAGAATCGGAGAATATTAGACTGTAATGTTCAAATACTGGTTCAAAGTCTGGGAACAATGGAAAGAGATTTTCCAATAATGGATGAGTATCTGAGAACAATACACACAAATGTTCCAATAATGGATGACCATGTGGGAACAATGGACGGGGATGCTCTAATAATGGATCGGAATCTGAGAAAAATAGACTGCAATTTTCCAATAATGGATCAGAATCCGAGAACAATAGTCCATCATGTTCCAATAATGGATGGCAATGTCGGGAAAATGGACCGTGATGTTCTAATAAAGGATCAGATTCTGAGAACAATCAACTGCAATGTTCCAATAATGGAGCAGAATCTGAGAACAATAGACTGTAATGTTCCAGTACTGGATCAGAATCTGGGAACAATGGAGCGGAATGTTACAGTACTGGACCAGAATCTGAGAACAATAGATTGTAATGTCCCAATACTGGATCAGATTCTGAGAGCAATAGACTGTAAAGTTCCAATACTGGTTCAGAATCTGAGAACAATAGACTGTAATGTTCCAAGAAAGGATTATAATCTGAGAACAATGGAATGCAATGTTCCAATACTGGATCAGAATTTGAGAACAACAGATTGTAATGTTCCAATCATTGATCAGAAACTGAGAACAATAGACTGCAATGATCCAATACTGGATCAGAAACTGAGAACAATAGACTGTAATGTTCCAATACTGGATCATAATCTGAGAACAATAGACAGGGATGCTCCAATAGTGGATCAGAATCTGAGAACAATTGACTGTAATGTTCCAATAAAGGATCATAATCTGAGAACAATAGACTGTAGTGTTCCAATACTGGATCAGAATCTGAGAACAATGGACTGTAATGTTCCAATACTGGATCAGAATCTGAGAAAAATGGACGGGGATATTACAATGATGGGTCAGAATCTCAGATCAATAGACTGTAATGTTCCAATACTGGATCGGAATCTGAGAAAAAGAGACTGCAATGTTCCAATACTGGATCAGAATGTGGGAACAATGGTACGGGTTGTTCCTACAATGGATCAGAATCTGAGAAAGATAGATTGCAATGTTCCAAAAAAGGATCATAATCTGAGAACAACAGACTGCAATGTTAGAATAATTGAACAGATTCCGAAAACAATCGACTGCAGTGTTCCAACACTGGATCAGATCTGAGAACAATAGACTGTAATGTTCCAATAAAGGATCAGAATTTGAGAACAACACTGTAATGTTCCAAACATTGATCAGAATCTGAACAATAGACTGCAATGTTCCAATACTGGATAATAATCTGAGAACAATAAAATGTAATGTTACAAAACTGGTTCAGAATCTGAGAACAACACACTGTAATGTTCCAATACTGAATCAGATACTGAGAACAGTGGACCGGGAGATTACAATGATGGGTTAGAATCTGAGGTCAACAGACAGTCATGTTCCAATACTGGAGCAGAATCTGAGAACAAGAGACCACAATGTGAGAATAATTGAACAGAATCTGAGAACAATAGACCGCAATGTTAGAATAATTGAACAGAATCTGAGAACAATAGACTGCAATGTTCCAATAATGCATCAGAATCTGAGACAAATAGACTGCTAAGTTCCAATACTGGATCAGAACCTGAGACAAATAGACTGCAATGTTCCAATACTGGATCAGAATCTGAGAAAAATAGACAGTAATGTTCCAATAAAGGATCAGAATTTGAGAACAACAGACTGTGATGTTCCAATCGTTGATCAGAATCTGAACAATAGACTGTAATGTTCCAATACTGGATCAGAATCTGAGAACAATGGGGCGGGATATTACAATGATGGATCAGAATCTGAGATCAATAGGCCGTAATGTTCCAATACTGGATCAGAACAATAGACTGTAATGTTCCAGTACTGGATCAGAATCTGGGAACAATGGAGCGGAATGTTACAGTACTGGATCAGAATCTGAGAACAATGGACCGGGATATTAGAATGATGGATCAGAATCTGAGATCAATAGGCCGTAATGTTCCAATACTGGAGCAGAGTCTGAGAACAATAGACTGCAATGATCCAGCACTGGATCAGAATCTGGGAACAATAGAGCGGAATGTTACAGTACTGGACCAGAATCTGAGAACAATAGATTGTAATGTCCCAATACTGGATCAGAATCTGAGAACAATAGACTGCAATGTTTCAATACTGTATCAGATTCTGAGAGCAATAGACTGTAAAGTTCCAATACTGGTTCAGAATCTGAGAACAATAGACTGTAATGTTCCAAGAAAGGATTATAATCTGAGAACAATGGAATGCAATGTTCCAATACTGGATCAGAATTTGAGAACAACAGATTGTAATGTTCCAATCATTGATCAGAAACTGAGAACAATAGACTGCAATGATCCAAGACTGGATCATAATCTGAGAACAATAGACAGGGATCTTCCACTTCCAGCACAGTCACTCCTCTCTGTTTCTCTCTCTCTAATTCCCTCTCTCTTTTACCTCCACCATCTCTGTCCCTATCCACCCCCCTCCTCACTCTCTCTCCTGCACTTGATGATCTATCTCTGTTCTCTCTCCCTCTCTCTGCCTGTTTTTCTCCCCCTATCTCTGTGCGCACCCATCACCCTCCTCTCTCTCTCTCTCTCTCGCCTGCTCTGGATAATCTCTCTCTCTCTCTCTGACGATGAATCTGGATTGAAATGCTCTCTGAAAGGTTTCTGTCTGACCATTTTAAATCATGTCACCCTGTGACCACTGTTTGTGTTGATCACTGATTCACATTGAGAAATGAGGCTGGGGGCAGTGGTGGGAGATGGAAGCAATCACAGTCAGTTGTCAGTACACTGAATTTGGGGAATGGAACCACGGTCTCCCAGCAGGATAGGCTGCAGGGAAAATACACACAGCAAGATCCCACAAGCAAACTGCTCTGTTACCCTCCCGTCCCCCCGCCCCTCACTGTTACCCTCCATTTCCCATTTCTCTCACTGATAACTCACAATCAAAGGAGAACGATGGGAGACAGAGAGAGAGAGAGAGAGCGAGCACGAGCAGGAAAACCCACAATCACATCCTGAATTAAATGAATTATTTTGTTTTTAACCATCGAGTTCTCCCACTTCAGCACAGACGCTGTTCGGGGATGAAGCAAATACAAAAGGACACTCTGAGGGCCCTCTGAGATTAGGCCTTGAATTAAGGCCTAGTCCCAGAGGCTGCATTAAACCTCGGGGACAGAGAACAGTTTTCTCCCCCCTCCCACTGTGAATGTGGACAATCCTCCCCAGCAAGATGCAACACCGAAGCAAATAGGTGGAGCAACCGGGAAGAATTGCAGGAAAGTGAGTGAAAAAACACCCTCGCCCTCTCCCTCCCTCCTCCTCCCTCATTCTCTCCCGCTCCTCCTCCCTCATTCTCTCCCCCTATTCTTGCCCTCTCTCTCCCTCCCCCTTGCAAACTCTGCCTCCCTCACACTTTCCCCTCTTTCCCACTCTCTCTCCCACTGATTTTCTTCCCCTCACAGAGGGTAGTGGTCGAAGGGTCTTTTTCCGGCTGGAGGTCTGTGACCAGCGGTGTTCCGCAGGGCTCTGTACTGGGACCTCTGCTATTTGTGATATATATAAATGATTTGGAAGAAGGTGTAACTGGTGTAATCAGCAAGTTTGCGGATGACACGAAGATGGCTGGACTTGCGGATAGTGATGAGCATTGTCGGGCAATACAGCAGGATATAAATAGGCTGGAAAATTGGGCGGAGAGGTGGCAGATGGAGTTTAATCCGAATAAAAAGCAATGGTTGTGGAAGGGACAGCTGGTTAAAAAGCAATGGTTGTGGAAGGGACAGCTGGTTAAAAAGCAATGGTTGTGGAAGGGACAGCTGGTTAAAAAGCAATGGTTGTGGAAGGAGCAGCTGGTTAAAAAGCAATGGTTGTGGAAGGAGCAGCTGGTTAAAAAGCAATGGTTGTGGAAGGGACAGCTGGTTAAAAAGCAATGGTTGTGGAAGGAGCAGCTGGTTAAAAAGCAATGGTTGTGGAAGGGGCAGCTGGTTAAAAAGCAATGGTTGTGGAAGGGGCAGCTGGTTAAAAAGCAATGGTTGTGGAAGGAGCAGCTGGTTAAAAAGCAATGGTTGTGGAAGGGACAGCTGGTTAAAAAGCAATGGTTGTGGAAGGGACAGCTGGTTAAAAAGCAATGGTTGTGGAAGGAGCAGCTGCTTAAAAAGCAATGGTTGTGGAAGGAGCAGCTGGTTAAAAAGCAATGGTTGTGGAAGGAGCAGCTGGTTAAAAAGCAATGGTTGTGGAAGGGACAGCTGGTTAAAAAGCAATGGTTGTGGAAGGAGCAGCTGGTTAAAAAGCAATGGTTGTGGAAGGAGCAGCTGGTTAAAAAGCAATGGTTGTGGAAGGGACAGTTGGTTAAAAAGCAATGGTTGTGGAAGGAGCAGCTGGTTAAAAAGCAATGGTTGTGGAAGGAGCAGCTGGTTAAAAAGCAATGGTTGTGGAAGGAGCAGCTGGTTAAAAAGCAATGGTTGTGGAAGGGACAGCTGGTTAAAAAGCAATGGTTGCGGAAGGAGCAGCTGGTTAGAAAGCAATGGTTGTGGAAGGGGCAGCTGGTTAAAAAGCAATGGTTGTGGAAGGGACAGCTGGTTAAAAAGCAATGGTTGTGGAAGGAGCAGCTGGTTAAAAAGCAATGGTTGTGGAAGGAGCAGCTGGTTAAAAAGCAATGGTTGTGGAAGGAGCAGCTGGTTAAAAAGCAATGGTTGTGGTAGGAGCAGCTGGTTAAAAAGCAATGGTTGTGGAAGGAGCAGCTGGTTAAAAAGCAATGGTTGTGGAAGGGACAGCTGGTTAAAAAGCAATGGTTGTGGAAGGAGCAGCTGGTTAAAAAGCAATGGTTGTGGAAGGGACAGCTGGTTAAAAAGCAATGGTTGTGGAAGGAGCAGCTGGTTAAAAAGCAATGGTTGTGGAAGGAGCAGCTGGTTAAAAAGCAATGGTTGAGGAAGGAGCAGCTGGTTAAAAAGCAATGGTTGTGGAAGGAGCAGCTGGTTAAAAAGCAATGGTTGCGGAAGGAGCAGCTGGTTAAAAAGCAATGGTTGTGGAAGGAGCAGCTGGTTAAAAAGCAATGGTTGTGGAAGGAGCAGCTGGTTAAAAAGCAATGGTTGTGGAAGGAGCAGCTGGTTAAAAAGCAATGGTTGTGGAAGGAGCAGCTGGTTAAAAAGCAATGGTTGGGGTAGGAGCAGCTGGTTACAAAGCAATGGTTGGGGAAGGGACAGCTGGTTAAAAAGCAATGGATGTGGAAGGGACAGCTGGTTAAAAAGCAATGGTTGTGGAAGGAGCAGCTGGTTAAAAAGCAATGGTTGGGGTAGGAGCAGCTGGTTAAAAAGCAATGGTTGGGGAAGGGGCAGCTGGTTAAAAAGCAATGGTTGTGGAAGGGACAGCTGGTTAAAAAGCAATGGTTGTGGAAGGAGCAGCTGGTTAAAAAGCAATGGTTGTGGAAGGGGCAGCTGGTTAAAAAGCAATGGTTGTGGAAGGGGCAGCTGGTTAAAAAGCAATGGTTGGGGAAGGGACAGCTGGTTAAAAAGCAATGGTTGTGGAAGGAGCAGCTGGTTAAAAAGCAATGGTTGTGGAAGGAGCAGCTGGTTAAAAAGCAATGGTTGTGGAAGGGGCAGCCGGTTAAAAAGCAATGGTTGTGGAAGGAGCAGCTGGTTAAAAAGCAATGGTTGTGGAAGGAGCAGCTGGTTAAAAAGCAATGGTTGTGGAAGGAGCAGCTGGTTAAAAAGCAATGGTTGTGGAAGGGACAGCTGGTTAAAAAGCAATGGTTGTGGAAGGAGCAGCTGGTTAAAAAGCAATGGTTGTGGAAGGAGCAGCTGGTTAAAAAGCAATGGTTGTGGAAGGGACAGCTGGTTAAAAAGCAATGGTTGTGGAAGGGACAGCTGGTTAAAATGCAATGGTTGTGGAAGGAGCAGCTGGTTAAAAAGCAATGGTTGTGGAAGGGACAGCTGGTTAAAAAGCAATGGTTGTGGAAGGGACAGCTGGTTAAAAAGCAATGGTTGTGGAAGGAGCAGCTGCTTAAAAAGCAATGGTTGTGGAAGGAGCAGCTGGTTAAAAAGCAATGGTAGTGGAAGGAGCAGCTGGTTAAAAAGCAATGGTTGTGGAAGGAGCAGCTGGTTAAAAAGCAATGGTTGTGGAAGGAGCAGCTGGTTAAAAAGCAATGGTTGTGGAAGGGACAGCTGGTTAAAAAGCAATGGTTGCGGAAGGAGCAGCTGGTTAAAAAGCAATGGTTGTGGAAGGGGCAGCTGGTTAAAAAGCAATGGTTGTGGAAGGGACAGCTGGTTAAAAAGCAATGGTTGTGGAAGGAGCAGCTGGTTAAAAAGCAATGGTTGTGGAAGGAGCAGCTGGTTAAAAAGCAATGGTTGTGGAAGGAGCAGCTGGTTAAAAAGCAATGGTTGTGGAAGGAGCAGCTGGTTAATAAGCAATGGTTGTGGAAGGAGCAGCTGGTTAAAAAGCAATGGTTGTGGAAGGGACAGCTGGTTAAAAAGCAATGGTTGTGGAAGGAGCAGCTGGTTAAAAAGCAATGGTTGTGGAAGGGACAGCTGGTTAAAAAGCAATGGTTGTGGAAGGAGCAGCTGGTTAAAAAGCAATGGTTGTGGAAGGGGCAGCTGGTTAAAAAGCAATGGTTGTGGAAGGGGCAGCTGGTTAAAAAGCAATGGTTGGGGAAGGGACAGCTGGTTAAAAAGCAATGGTTGTGGAAGGAGCAGCTGGTTAAAAAGCAATGGTTGTGGAAGGAGCAGCTGGTTAAAAAGCAATGGTTGTGGAAGGGGCAGCCGGTTAAAAAGCAATGGTTGTGGAAGGAGCAGCTGGTTAAAAAGCAATGGTTGTGGAAGGAGCAGCTGGTTAAAAAGCAATGGTTGTGGAAGGAGCAGCTGGTTAAAAAGCAATGGTTGTGGAAGGGACAGCTGGTTAAAAAGCAATGGTTGTGGAAGGAGCAGCTGGTTAAAAAGCAATGGTTGTGGAAGGAGCAGCTGGTTAAAAAGCAATGGTTGTGGAAGGGACAGCTGGTTAAAAAGCAATGGTTGTGGAAGGGACAGCTGGTTAAAATGCAATGGTTGTGGAAGGAGCAGCTGGTTAAAAAGCAATGGTTGTGGAAGGGACAGCTGGTTAAAAAGCAATGGTTGTGGAAGGGACAGCTGGTTAAAAAGCAATGGTTGTGGAAGGAGCAGCTGCTTAAAAAGCAATGGTTGTGGAAGGAGCAGCTGGTTAAAAAGCAATGGTAGTGGAAGGAGCAGCTGGTTAAAAAGCAATGGTTGTGGAAGGAGCAGCTGGTTAAAAAGCAATGGTTGTGGAAGGAGCAGCTGGTTAAAAAGCAATGGTTGTGGAAGGGACAGCTGGTTAAAAAGCAATGGTTGCGGAAGGAGCAGCTGGTTAAAAAGCAATGGTTGTGGAAGGGGCAGCTGGTTAAAAAGCAATGGTTGTGGAAGGGACAGCTGGTTAAAAAGCAATGGTTGTGGAAGGAGCAGCTGGTTAAAAAGCAATGGTTGTGGAAGGAGCAGCTGGTTAAAAAGCAATGGTTGTGGAAGGAGCAGCTGGTTAAAAAGCAATGGTTGTGGAAGGAGCAGCTGGTTAATAAGCAATGGTTGTGGAAGGAGCAGCTGGTTAAAAAGCAATGGTTGTGGAAGGGACAGCTGGTTAAAAAGCAATGGTTGTGGAAGGAGCAGCTGGTTAAAAAGCAATGGTTGTGGAAGGGACAGCTGGTTAAAAAGCAATGGTTGTGGAAGGAGCAGCTGGTTAAAAAGCAATGGTTGTGGAAGGAGCAGCTGGTTAAAAAGCAATGGTTGTGGAAGGAGCAGCTGGTTAAAAAGCAATGGTTGTGGAAGGAGCAGCTGGTTAAAAAGCAATGGTTGCGGAAGGAGCAGCTGGTTAAAAAGCAATGGTTGTGGAAGGAGCAGCTGGTTAAAAAGCAATGGTTGTGGAAGGGGCAGCTGGTTAAAAAGCAATGGTTGTGGAAGGGACAGCTGGTTAAAAAGCAATGGTTGTGGAAGGAGCAGCTGGTTAAAAAGCAATGGTTGTGGAAGGAGCAGCTGGTTAAAAAGCAATGGTTGTGGAAGGAGCAGCTGGTTAAAAAGCAATGGTTGTGGAAGGAGCAGCTGGTTAAAAAGCAATGGTTGTGGAAGGAGCAGCTGGTTAAAAAGCAATGGTTGGGGAAGGGACAGCTGGTTAAAAAGCAATGGATGTGGAAGGGACAGCTGGTTAAAAAGCAATGGTTGTGGAAGGAGAGGCTGGTTAAAAAGCAATGGTTGGGGTAGGAGCAGCTGGTTAAAAAGCAATGGTTGGGGAAGGGGCAGCTGGTTAAAAAGCAATGGTTGTGGAAGGGACAGCTGGTTAAAAAGCAATGGTTGTGGAAGGAGCAGCTGGTTAAAAAGCAATGGTTGGGGAAGGGACAGCTGGTTAAAAAGCAATGGATGTGGAAGGGACAGCTGGTTAAAAAGCAATGGTTGTGGAAGGAGCAGCTGGTTAAAAAGCAATGGTTGGGGTAGGAGCAGCTGGTTAAAAAGCAATGGTTGGGGAAGGGGCAGCTGGTTAAAAAGCAATGGTTGTGGAAGGGACAGCTGGTTAAAAAGCAATGGTTGTGGAAGGAGCAGCTGGTTAAAAAGCAATGGTTGTGGAAGGGACAGCTGGTTAAAAAGCAATGGTTGTGGAAGGAGCAGCTGGTTAAAAAGCAATGGTTGTGGAAGGGGCAGCTGGTTAAAAAGCAATGGTTGTGGAAGGGACAGCTGGTTAAAAAGCAATGGTTGTGGAAGGGGCAGCTGGTTAAAAAGCAATGGTTGTGGAAGGGACAGCTGGTTAAAAAGCAATGGTTGTGGAAGGAGCAGCTGGTTAAAAAGCGATGGTTGGGGAAGCAGCAGCTGGTTAAAAAGTTATGGTTGGGGAAGGGGCAGCTGGTTAAAAAGCAATGGTTGTGGAAGGAGCAGCTGGTTAAAAAGCAATGGTTGTGGAAGGGACAGCTGGTTAAAAAGCAATGGTTGTGGAAGGGGCAGCTGGTTAAAAAGCAATGGTTGTGGAAGGAGCAGCTGGTTAAAAAGCAATGGTTGTGGAAGGGACAGCTGGTTAAAAAGCAATGGTTGTGGAAGGAGCAGCTGGTTAAAAAGCAATGGTTGTGGAAGGAGCAGCTGGTTAAAAAGCAATGGTTGTGGAAGGGGCAGCTGGTTAAAAAGCAATGGTTGTGGAAGGAGTAGCTGGTTAAAAAGCAATGGTTGTGGAAGGAGCAGCTGGTTAAAAAGCAATGGTTGTGGAAGGGACAGCTGGTTAAAAAGCAATGGTTGTGGAAGGGACAGCTGGTTAAAAAGCAATGGTTGTGGAAGGAGCAGCTGGTTAAAAAGCAATGGTTGTGGAAGGAGCAGCTGGTTAAAAAGCAATGGTTGTGGAAGGAGCAGCTGGTTAAAAAGCAATGGTTGTGGAAGGAGCAGCTGGTTAAAAAGCAATGGTTGTGGAAGGAGCAGCTGGTTAAAAAGCAATGGTTGTGGAAGGGGCAGCTGGTTAAAAAGCAATGGTTGTGGAAGGAGCAGCTGGTTAAAAAGCAATGGTTGTGGAAGGAGCAGCTGGTTAAAAAGCAATGGTTGTGGAAGGAGCAGCTGGTTAAAAAGCAATGGTTGTGGAAGGGGCAGCTGGTTAAAAAGCAATGGTTGTGGAAGGAGCAGCTGGTTAAAAAGTTATGGTTGGGGAAGGGGCAGCTGGTTAAAAAGCAATGGTTGTGGAAGGAGCAGCTGGTTAAAAAGCAATGGTTGTGGAAGGGACAGCTGGTTAAAAAGCAATGGTTGTGGAAGGGACAGCTGGTTAAAAAGCAATGGTTGTGGAAGGAGCAGCTGGTTAAAAAGCAATGGTTGTGGAAGGGACAGCTGGTTAAAAAGCAATGGTTGTGGAAGGGACAGCTGGTTAAAAAGCAATGGTTGTGGAAGGAGCAGCTGGTTAAAAAGCAATGGTTGTGGAAGGAGCAGCTGGTTAAAAAGCAATGGTTGTGGAAGGAGCAGCTGGTTAAAAAGCAATGGTTGTGGAAGGGGCAGCTGGTTAAAAAGCAATGGTTGTGGAAGGGGCAGCTGGTTAAAAAGCAATGGTTGTGGAAGGAGCAGCTGGTTAAAAAGCAATGGTTGTGGAAGGAGCAGCTGGTTAAAAAGCAATGGTTGTGGAAGGAGCAGCTGGTTAAAAAGCAATGGTTGTGGAAGGGACAGCTGGTTAAAAAGCAATGGTTGTGGAAGGGACAGCTGGTTAAAAAGCAATGGTTGTGGAAGGAGCAGCTGGTTAAAAAGCAATGGTTGTGGAAGGAGCAGCTGGTTAAAAAGCAATGGTTGTGGAAGGAGCAGCTGGTTAAAAAGCAATGGTTGTGGAAGGGGCAGCTGGTTAAAAAGCAATGGTTGTGGAAGGGGCAGCTGGTTAAAAAGCAATGGTTGTGGAAGGAGCAGCTGGTTAAAAAGCAATGTTTGTGGAAGGGACAGCTGGTTAAAAAGCAATGGTTGGGGAAGGTGCAGCTGGTTAAAAAGCAATGGTTGTGGAAGGGACAGCTGGTTAAAAAGCAATGGTTGTGGAAGGGGCAGCTGGTTAAAAAGCAATGGTTGTGGAAGGAGCAGCTGGTTAAAAAGCAATGGTTGTGGAAGGGGCAGCTGGTTAAAAAGCAATGGTTGTGGAAGGGGCAGCTGGTTAAAAAGCAATGGTTGTGGAAGGAGCAGCTGGTTAAAAAGCAATGGTTGTGGAAGGAGCAGCTGGTTAAAAAGCAATGGTTGTGGAAGGGACAGCTGGTTAAAAAGCAATGGTTGTGGAAGGAGCAGCTGGTTAAAAAGCAATGGTTTTGGAAGGAGCAGCTGGTTAAAAAGCAATGGTTGTGGAAGGCACAGCTGGTTAAAAATCTTTTAAAACAAGATCACACTCCGGTCTGAATAAGCAGATCTGATCTTTGATTTTCAATTCAAATATTTCCACTCCACTCTTCCACTGGTGTTAAAACCCAGAGATTAACTATCGAGCCTCAATAATTGATGGTGCAATAACTTTCCCAGAAGTTTCTGAACCCCTGGAGTAATTTGGTTGAATATGGCACAGCGGTTCGCACTGCTGCCTCACAGCAACAGGGACCAGTGTTTGATTTCCGGCTTGGGTAACTGTGTGGAGTCCACATGTTCTCCCCATGACTGTGTGGGTTTCCTCCGGGTGCTCCGGTTTCCTCACACAGTCCGGAAGACATGCTGGTTAGGGTGCATTGGCTGTGCTCAGTGTAACCCGAACAGGCGCCAGAGTGTTGCGACCAGGGGATTTTCACAGTAGCTTCATTACAGTGTTAATGTAAGCCTACTTGTGACACTGATAAACTTTAACTTAAAAAATGATTGTCTGCATTGAACCGGGCCAAGTGTTAGATTTGGTTGTGGGAGAGCACTTTGGAGATAGTGACCACAATTCGGTGTCTTTTGATATTGCAATGGAGAGGGATAGGGCCGTACGGCAGGGCAAGGTTTACAATTGGGGGAGAGGTAATTATGATGCGATTAGGCAAGAAGTAGGGGGCATAAGTTGGGAACAGACACTGTCAGGGAAAGGAACTAATGAAAAGTGGAACTTTTTCAAGGAACAAATACTGGGTGTCCTTGATAGGTATGTCCCTGTCAGGCAGGGAGGAAATGGCCGAGTGAGGGAACCATGGTTCACAAAAGAGGTGGAATGTCTTGTGAAAAGGAAGAGGGAAGCTTATGTAGGGATGAGGAAGCAAGGTTCAGATGGCTCGATTGAGGGTTACAAGTTAGCAAGGAATGAGCTGAAAAAGGGGCTTAGGAGAGCTAGGAGGGGACATGAGAAGTCCTTGGCAGGTCGGATCAAGGAAAACCCCAAGGATTTTTACTCTTATGTGAGGAATAAAAGAATGACCAGGGTGAGGTTAGGGCCGGTCAAGGACAGTAGTGGGAACTTGTGTATGGAGTCAGTAGAGATAGGCGAGGTGATGAATGAATACTTTTCTTCAGTGTTCACCAAGGAGAGGGGCCATCTTTTTGAGGAAGAGAAGGTGTTACAGGCTCATAGGCTGGAGGAAATAGATGTTCGGAGGGAGGATGTCCTGGCAGTTTTGAATAAACTGAAGGTCGATAAGTCCCCTGGGCCTGATGAAATGTATCCTAGGATTCTTTGGGAGGCAAGGGATGAGATTGCAGAGCCTTTGGCTTTGATCTTTGGGTCCTCGCTATCCACGGGGATGGTGCCAGAGGACTGGAGAATGGCGAATGTTGTTCCTCTGTTGAAGAAAGGGAATAGAAATGACCCTGGTGATTAAAGACCGGTTAGTCTTACTTCGGTGGTTGGTAAATTGATGGAAAAGGACCTTAGAGATGGGATTTACGACCATTTAGAAAGATTCGGATTAATCCGGAATAGTCAGCACGGATTCGTGAAGAGCAAGTCGTGCCTCACAAATTTGATCGAATTTTTTGAGGAGGTAACTAAGTGTGTTGATGAAGGTAGGGCAGTTGATGTCATATACATGGATTTTAGTAAGGCGTTTGATAAGGTCCCCCATGGTCGGCTTATGATGAAAGTGAGGAGGTGTGGGATAGAGGGAAAGTTGGCCGATTGGATAGGTAACTGGCTGTCTGATCGAAGACAGAGGGTGGTGGTTGATGGAAAATTTTCGGATTGGAGGCAGGTTGCTAGCGGAATGCCGCAGGGATCAGTGCTTGGTCCTCTGCTCTTTGTGATTTTTATTAATGACTTAGAGGAGGGGGCTGAAGGGTGGATCAGTAAATTTGCTGATGACACCAAGATTGGTGGAGTAGTGGATGAGGTGGAGGGCTGTTGTAGGCTGCAAAGAGACATAGATCGGATGCAAAGTTGGACTGAAAAATGGCAAATGGAGTTTAACCCTGATAAATGTGAGGTGATTCATTTTGGGAGGACTAATTTAAATGTGGATTACAGGGTCAAAGGTAGGGTTCTGAAGACTGTGGAGGAACAGAGAGATCTTGGGCTTCATATCCACAGATCTCTAAAGGTTGCCACTCAAGTGGATAGAGCTGTGAAGAAGGCCTATAGTGTGTTAGCTTTTATTAACAGGGGGTTGGAGTTCAAGAGCCGTGGGGTTATGCTGCAACTGTACAGGACCTTGGTGAGACCACATTTGGAATATTGTGTGCAGTTCTGGTCACCTCACTATAAGAAGGATGTGGAAGCGCTGGAAAGAGTGCAGAGGAGATTTACCAGGATGCTGCCTGGTTTGGAGGGTAGGTATTATGAGGAAAGGTTGAGGGAGCTAGGGCTGTTCTCTTTGGAGCGGAGGAGGCTGAGGGGAGACTTAATAGAGGTTTATAAAATGATGAAGGAGATAGATAGAGTGAACGTTCAAGGACTATTTCATGGGGTGGATGGAGCTATTACAAGGGGGCATAACTATAGGGTTCGTGGTGGGAGATACAGGAAGGATATCAGAGGTAGGTTCTTTACGCAGAGTGGTTGGGGTGTGGAATGGACTGCCTGCAGTGATAGTGGAGTCAGACACTTTAGGAACATTTAAGCGGTTATTGGATAGGCACATGGAGCACACCAGGATGATAGGGAGTGGGATAGCTTGATCTTGGTTTCAGATAAAGCTCGGCACAACATCGTGGGCCGAAGGGCCTGTTCTGTGCTGTACTGTTCTATGTTCTATGTTCTATGCATTGGATTGTGAGATTAAAGCGCTCTTTTCCTCAAGATTCGCATTCCATCTGTGACAATAAATAACCCTTTTAATTTAGCTCTTAAAGCTTTGATGGAAGTGCGAAGGAACAGGGAAAGCAGCAAATAACAATTATATTAACCATGAGTACTCAAAATGTATCGTTTTCCTTCATTTCAAAATCTCTTTTCCTGGATTTCGCTCCAACCCTTTGTTCCAATCTTCCTGTCCTTCATTATCTCATTCACCAGAGAACAGTCACTGCCATCCACACTGAATTCTTTTTTACTGTTCTTTGCCACTCCGTCTTACCCCGTCTTTGCATTCCCCTCTCCAGGAGAACAGTGTGCAGCAAACTTCTGTGCCTCATTTTCTGTCTGGTCCCACACATAACTGCACCTTGCTCAAAAATAACCTCACTCCATGATATATAACCGAGAATGTGACACATGGTTTACAAAGTTTTAAAGTTTATTTATTAGTGGCACAAGTCGGCTTACATTAACACTGCAATGAAGTTACTCTGAAAATCCCCTAGTCGCCAGACTTCGGTCCACTGAGAATTTAGCACGGACAAAGCACGTAACCAGCAATTTTTTTGGACCGTGGTAGGAAACGGGAGCACCCGGAGGAAACCCACGCAAACACGGGGAGAACGTGTAAACTCCACACAGACGATGACCCAAGCTGGGAATCGAACCTGGGTCGCTGGCGCTGTGAGGCAGCAGTGCGAACCACCAAGCTACCATGTCGCCCCCTGCTCATGTCCCCATGCTACAAATCAAGCCTGCGTTTCTCCCCAATTCACCTGAAGATGAGGCAGAAAATGTAGCATTCACTACAATGGTAGCCATTAACTCTGGTGGAAATGGACGGGATGGGGAAGAGAGCAGAGAAAATGAAGGGAAAACACACTTACCTTGGGTTTCCCATTTTTGATCCTGTCGGCTTCATCTATAACCAGATATCGCCAATTAAATATTTTGAAAACAGATTTCTCCTTGATGAGCATTTCACACGACGTCACACAGGCATCCCACTCTCCAGGAAGGAGGACATCTCTGATGAAAGCTGCCTGATAAAGTAAGAAGTGGGTTACATTTCAGTTTTCCAAACACCAGAAATTTATTTTTCTAGAATACAATTGGGATGCAGCAGAAACAGATCTGATCACAGGCATTAATCAGACAAATTTAGCTGAATAAAACACTGACGTTGGGGTTTTCCAGCCCCACCAGCAGTGAGCAGTGTCAAGGGCAGGACAGGCAAAGGTGGAGAGCGGCCAAAGGGCAATTGGCTCTTGGCAACTCTACAAACCATAGAATCCCTACAGTGCAGGAAGAGGCCATTCGGCCCATTGAGTCTGCACCGACCACAATCCCACCCAGGCCCTATTCTCCAAACTATAGAATCCCTACAGTGCAGGAAGAGGCCATTCGGCCCATTGAGTCTGCACCGACCACAATCCCACCTAGGCCCTATTCCCGTAACTCCACATATTTATCCTGTTAACCCCCCCTGACACTAGGGTTAATTTAGCATGGCCAATCAACCTAACCTGCACTTCTTTGGACTGTGAGACTTCTGACGAAGGAGCAGCGCTCCGAAAGCGAAAGGCATTTCCTACCAAATAAACCTGTTGGACTTTAACCTGGTGTTGTTAAAACTCTTGCTGTGAGGCAGCAGTGCTAACCACTGTGCCACCACCTCAAGATGTTCCAGCCCAGCACACGATTTTGCCTGCCACTGATGGGGCTGGAAAATCCCGCCCAGAGTGTTGCAAAGCAATGAGAGAGCAATAAATTACTATATAATTGAACATATTTGCAAATTTACACTCAAACGTTGTATGCGTGGCAAATCTCTGATTTTAGTTACGCTGAGCAAAGAAAAGCTGATCTCCAAAGCCAGTCTCAAGGAACCTTGAGGGCTGCCGTTAACACTGGCGACAGATCCATTCTCCGCATGTATGTTGAAAACATGTTTCTGAGAGAGTCGACGAAAGTAAATTCAATCCAGTGGAAGGCAGGATTAATATTAAAGATTGAACAATGGCCAAATGCAACATTTCAATTTGTTAAGTCTAAATTTATTAAAATTGTATCCCAGGGTTTATGAGTCCTTCATTTATTGTACTTTTATGACACAAAGTGCTTGTTCACACAACTGCAATGCTAGTGGTTATTTATTCAGCAATTTAAACAAGGTCATAGAAGTATACAGCATTGAAAAAGCCCCTTCAGCCCAACTTGTCCATGCTGCTCTCCTTTTTTTAAAACCACTTAGCTAGTCCCAATTGCCCACGTTTGGCCCAAATCCCTCCAGACCCATCTAACTGTCTAAATGCTTTTTAAAAAACAAAATTGTACCCGCCTCTATTACTACCTCTGGCAGCTTGTTCCAGACACTCACCACCCTCAGTGAAAAAGTTGCCCCTCTGGACCCTTTCCTATCTCTTCCCTCTCAGCTTAAACCTATGCCCTCTAGTTTGACTCCCCTACCTTTGGGAGGTATTCCAAAATTTGCCATTGTGGTTGATGGAGACTTAGAAGATAATGCGGGGGCTGGATAGGGTGGAGGCGGAGAGCTTCTTTCCACTTAGTAAGGAAGTTAAAACTAGAGGACACAGCCTCAAAATAAAGGGGGGTCGGTTTAAGACAGAGTTGAGGAGGAACTTCTTCTCCCAGAGGGTGGTGAATCTCTGGAATTCTCTGCCCACTGAGGTGGTGGAGGCTACCTCGCTGAATATGTTTAAAGCGCGGATGGATGGATTCCTGATCGGTAAGGGAATTAAGGGTTATGGGGATCAGGCGGGTAAGTGGTACTGATCCACGTCAGATCAGCCATGATCTTATTGAATGGCGGGGCAGGCTCGAGGGGCTAGATGGCCTACTCCTGCTCCTATTTCTTATGTTCTTATGTTCTTATGGGTCAGTGTTTAGTGGTAAAAAGAATCTTGCTCCCCCGTGAATGAACTGACTCTCTCGCGACTTGCCCAACAGATGCTGTCTGTCCTTTGGTACCTCACCCTTGCAGCTTTTTCACACACAGGTTTTGACAGCAAGTGGTTGCGGATTACTGAATTCCTATTTGGTGTATGACAGATGTGGAGATAGCAACCAGCTTTAAGAATCCTGGCTGTTTTTTCTTGTTCCGATGCTGGGGCAGCAAGGGTAGTTGTCCTTTCCCACTGGGGTCGGCCAACATGTGGCAGGAGATCCAACAAGCACTGCACGGATTACTGCCACAACGTGCAATGCATTTTCAAATTAAACTCCATGCATCAGCTGTATTTTCCAACAGTGTTTTTGGGAACATAAAACACAGTTCTTACCCTTTGATCCTTGTCACCTATTAAACAAATAGCTCGAAGAGTCGGTATCCATCTTTTGAACTCAAGCATCCAGTTGTGCAGTGTCGACTTGGGGACGAGAACCATGTGAGGTCCAGGAATGTTTCTATAATGTTTCATGTACCCAAGAAGAGCAATAGTTTGCAAAGTCTTCCCGAGACCCTGTGAAACAAAGTAAAACAATTAATTCTCTGAGAATCAAAGACTGTTTTTTCATCAGTGTTGTCCTGAAGCATTTCTGAAATGTACTGGAAGAAACCATTCGGCCCATCAAGTTTGTTCTGCAATTTAATTCGATTATAGCTTATCTACATCGTAACTCCATTTATCTGCCTTGGTTCCATTTACCTTCACACTAATCTAACAAAAACCTTCGTCTCAGTTTTGACATGTCCAGACTAACCATGCCTCAAGTTTTCCATAAAATAAAAAGCTAGGTTTTGGCAGGAAGGAGGAGAAAACACACGTTCCAGGTTTCCGCTAATCTTTGAATGGTACACCCTCGAACATCCGGGAGAAGATACTTGTTCCCTGTTTAGAAACATCGAAGATAGGAGCAGGAGGAGGCCATTTGGCCCTTCGAGCCTGCTCCGCCATTCATTACGATCATGGCGGATCATCCAACTCAATAGCCTCATCCTGCCCCCCCCCCAATAACCTTTGATCCCATTCACCCCAAGTGCTTTACCGAGCCACCTCTTGAATACATATAATGAATGCTTCACCCCGTTTTGAACCGGGAACCTTTCACGTGAGGCGAACGTGATAACCACTACACTACAGAGACATTTATCTTATTAAATCCTTTAAACGAAACGTCTCACATGCCAACACCAAACAATTGTTAAGTCTACAATCAATGTGTATTCACACCGTTTCATCTGCCAGGATACCATTAATGCCATTCTCAGATAAAGAAATCAGCCAATTCAGTCCACGGATCTGATAGTGGCGGAGTTTCCCTCCTTTTACATCTGTGGAAGAGACCCCAAACATTTAGAGCCTTCAACCGTTGCAAGAGTCTGTACAGAATACAGCTCAAGGGGAAATAAAATCAGTGCCATTACCAAAAGGAAAAGTATTACTGTTTCAGGAACCATTGAACTGAAAGCACCATGATAGCTTGAGACAACAAAAAGCAAACAGCACAATCCATTTGGTATTAGGGTCTCAATGTTTGCATAAAGAATGTCAGCATTCAGACGCAGGCTCCAAAACAAAGGTGGTGATTTTCACCACGACGACTACCATTCTATAGCAACTAAATTGACCTATAAAACAAGGCCAAAGTATATACAGAAACATAAACTGTTAAACAGAGCCCCGAAACTTCACTAAGGCAAGTATGAGCAAGATTGGGAGGGCAGAGAGAAGGAATGATGGTGAGGAACCAGTTTACTGGGCTTTGACTGCTTTGTAAGAAATCATTGCATGGACATTACTGGGATTTTGAATATGTTATGAGTATTTGGAGCATTGCGCGCAGTTCTGGTCATCACACTACCAGAAGGACGTGGAAGCTTTGGAGAGAGTGCAAAGAAGGTTCACCAGGATGTTGCCTGGTCTCAAGGGTGTTGGCTATGAGGAGAGGTTGAATAAACTAGGATTGTTTTCATTGGAAAGACAGAGGCTGAGGACAGACCTGATAGAGGTGGACACAATGATGAGAGGCATAGGCAGGGTGGATAGTCAGAAGCTTTTTTCCAAGGGTGGAAGTGTTAATTACAAGGGGGCGCAGGTTCAAGGTGAGAGGGATAAAATTTAAGGGAGATGTCTGGGGGAAGTTTCTCACAGAGTGGTGGGTGCCTGGAATGCACTACCAGGGGAGGTGATGGAAGCAGGCACATTAGCAACATTTAAGAGGCATCCCAACGGGTAAATGAATAGGGAGGGAATAGAGGGATACAGACCCAAATAAGGACAGAAGGGTTTTTCTTTATTTTAGTGAGGGCATCATGATTGGCACAGGCTGGGAGGGCTGGAGGGCCTGTCTTGTGCTGCACTTTTCTTTGTTCTTTGATTGGGGAAATGCCATTTGGGAGAACAGATCATTCAGCTCACCATTTCATAGGGTAAGGAAGTGATTATACATGATTCTCAACACCAAAAGGACAGCATGTTACATGTACGCAATCTGTATGATAATCCAATTATTCCTCATGAAAACAGATGGTTCCTTTTCATGTGGCGCACACTAACATGTTAAAATGGCCGCTAGGACCCCATGAAAAATAAGTTGCATCAGTTTCAACTCAGTTCCTTGGGAGCACTGGTTGAGAGGGCAGAGCTGAACAAAACAAAGAGCAAGGTGAAAGGCTGATATATGAAACACATGTCATACTGGCATGAGGGAGATCTTTCAGCTTTACCCTGCATTTTATTCATGCTGAATCTGACCCCAAAATACTCAATATCCACAATATCCAGTCAGAAAATATGATGTCAGATTACAAGTTAGGCTGGAGTGAGTCCGTGGTGTCTGTCAGCATCAGTAGATTGTTCCATTAAAAATACCCCTTATGCCAATAAACACAGCCAATTAAACCAGGAGAACGGGAGGTGCTGTTTTTGGAGATTGAATTACAACAATCTCAAATGTTCCCACAAGTCTAATTTTGACAAAATTGAACACTGCACACCGATGAATGGTGACTGAAAATGTGAAAGCAATTGGGAAAAGGTCGAGAAAACTGAGCTACATTAACTCATGTATGAAATAATGAATAAAATGGCTTTACACACATGATGGGGATTCTTCAAACCTTGTGCAGACATTGGTTGTCTTGCTGTTTTCTGACAGTAGCTCTTCATCCTCTTCCTGTTCCGTACGACGATGCCGATAGCTAAGAATTAAAAGTGAATTGTTTTGTGCGAGGGGTTACTATTACTTTCCAAACCATTTTAAAAGAGCTGTTACTGCAGTCAATTTCAAATCCACAATCACTTCAGAATAAACAGCACCGTACAAATTATTTTGGAGATTGTGCATCACTTTTGTGGTGAGGATTAGTACATAGAATCCTAAAGTGCAGAAAGAGGCCATTTGGCCCATGGAGTCTGCACCGGCCTCAATCCCACCCAGACCCTATCCCCATAATGCTATGCATTTGCCCTCGCTAGTTCCCCTGACACTAAGGGGCAATTTAGCATGGCCAATTCACCTAACCCTAATCTTTGGACTGCGGGATGAAACCGGAGCACCCGGAGGAAACCCACGCAGACACGGGGAGAATGTGCAAACACTATACAGACAGTGACCCAAGCCGGGACTCGAACCTGGGTCCCTGGAATCCAGGGGAACTGGATTAATTGTTGGATTTCACAGTGATGTGTTACAGAGCAGAAATCCAGGGGAACTGGATTAATTGTTAGATTACACAGTCATATGTTACAGAGCAGGAATCCAGGGGAACTGGATTAATTGTTAGATTACACAGTGATATGTTACAGAGCAGGAATCCAGGGGAACTGGATTAATTGTTAGATTACACAGTGATATGTTACAGAGCAGGAATCCAGGGGAACTGGATTAATTGTTAGATTACACAGTGATATGTTACAGAGCAGGAATCCAGGGGAACTGGATTGACTGTCAGAGACATGTCCGTTAGGCTGGCACCAGCATAGGCTCGAGCAGGGTTGACCAACATATTCACTGGGCAAACACATGTCAATGTTTTTCTCACTCAAGGGACCGATGAGTAAATTTCAGAATGATAAAGTTTGGCACAGCAGAAATTTCAATTAAAAACTAAACTGAGATATGAAAAGAAACAACTTGCTGAGCACAATAATGAGTAATAAATAAAGATGATTATTAGAGTTTAATCCTCATCGATCACAAATTGTTTCTCTCCCACATTTGCTGCAGATTGGCTCAAAAACCTATCAGCAGCAAACATGGGAAAGAAACGGGATGTGATTGGAGGAGCAGCTCCATGCAGATTCTTCCATTCAAACTGAACTGTGTGACTGAGATTCTGGAAACTCGCTCCGGGGGCCGCATTGAGGGGCTTCGAGGGTCACGTTCGCCCCTTGGTCCACACGTTGGACAACCCCCTGGGCTACTGCATGTGTTTGATGAGTGAGTAACAATTTGTGTGTTTGGAAAGAGAGCAAACATCATCAGGGAACGAGTGAAGAAGAGTGGAGACATCCAGGTCTTGCCATCCTTACGCCAATGGAAGATGAAGTGCTGGATCAGGAAGGCCTGGGGGCAGAGTGGGTAATTACTGCTGGTGAGATGGGTTGAGTGGGTGGCCTAATGAATGGGCACAGGAGAGCGTCTGGTGAGGACAAAACATAGAGCTTGTTTATCCATCACTGGTCACAGAGAGCAGTCTGAAGGACGTATGGGGATAAGAACAAAATACCTAGGAGCAGCAGAAGGCCATTCGGCCCCTCGAGCATACTCCATCACGGCTGATCTAATTATAGTCTCAATTCTTTTCCCTGTCGCTCCCCCGTAACCCTTGATTCACTTCTCAATCCAAAATCGTTCTTAACTCAGTCTTGAATATATTCAATGACTCTGCCGCCACTCGTATCCAGGGAAAAGAATTCCACTGACCAGCGAACATCTAAAAAATACATTTCTCCTCATCTCAGTCTTCAGGAACTGACAATTACATTTTAAAATCTGTCCCCTTGTTCTGGTCTCTCTTACAAGAAGAAACAGCCTCTCAGCAACCACCCTGTCTCATTCCCTCAGGATATTATTTGTCTCAATGCGATCACCTTTTAATCTTTTGAACTTTAATAGATATTGCTCCAATCTGCTCAATTTTCCCTCGAGAAATAAACCTCTCCATCCCAGGAATCAGCCGAGTGAACTTTCGCTGAACTGGTTCTGATACAATTCTATCCTTTTTTAAGTAAAGAGCTCAACATTATACACATTACTCCAGTTGTGATCTAATGAAGTTCGTGTAAAGCTGCAGCAAAACCTTCTTACTCTTACCTTCCATTCCTATTGCAATTAGAATGTTAAGAAACAGGAGCAGGAGTCATCCATTCTGTCCTTCAAATCCACTCCATCATTCAATGTGACCATGGCTGATCTTTTACTTCAACACCATCCCCAGCATTATCCATGCATTTCTCGATGTTTTTAACTAGTAAACATATATCAAGCTCAGTCTTGCACAAACTAAATGACTGCCCCCCACAGCTCTCTGGAGCAACAAATTCCAAAGATTCACCAGCATTCTAATGGAAAACAAATACTCCTCATCTCAGTCCCAAATAACTGCCCCTTATTCTCAGACTGTGTCCCAGGTTTCAGACCCTCCAGCAAGGGGAAACATCCTTTCGACATCTGGCCGATTGAGCCCCGTAAAATAGTATAGGTTTGAACAAGTTCAGCTACTATTCTTCGAAAGGCTTGAGAATAAAGTGTTTCTGTTCCTCATACGACAACCCATCTGTCCCTGGACCTATTTTAGTGAACCTTCTTTACATGCCAAGTACATCTTTGCTTCAGTCAGGAGACCAAAACTGTACACAATACTCCAGGTTGGTCTCAGCAAGGCTGCATATAATTGCAGGAAGACATAATTTTCCTCAACTCAAATCCTCCTAGAATGGCTAAAATAACATTTGTTATCTTAATTGCTCGCATCTTAGCTTTCAGTGCCTCATCAACAAGGATATCAAAATATCCTTGGAGTTGTCTTCATAGAATCATAGAAACCCTACAGTACAGAAAGAGGCCATTCGGCCCATCGAGTCTGCACCGACCACAATCCCACCCAGGCCCTACCCCCATATCCCTACATATTTTACCCACTAATCCCTCTAACCTACGCATCTCATGACACTAAGGGCAATTTTAGCACGGCCAATCAACCTAACCCGCACATCTTTGTACTGGATCTTTGGTCTTAATTTCTGTTTTTTCCACAAAATTAGATGATCTCACATTTTTCCACCTTGTAGTCCAGCTGGTAAACGTTTGGCCATTCCGAGCCTCTCCACATCCCCTTGAAACATCTTTGCATCCTCCTCACAATTCAGATTTCCACCTAATTTTCTATTATCCGCAAATTTGGAAATATTATATTTGATCCCCACATCCATATCATTCATGTAGATTCTGAATAGCTGAGACCCAAACAGTGATCCCTGCCGTACTCCACTCGTTAGAGGCTGCCAACCCAAAAATAACCCATTTATTCCACTCCTTTTTTCTGTCCACTAACAAGTTCTCAATCCATGCTGGTATATTCCACCCAATCCCATGTGCTCCAATTTTCTTTAATAATCTCTTGTGTGCGAATCATGCAACTATAGAATCCCTCGTGTAGGAGGTCATAATTCGGCCCATCGAGACACTCTCACGGAGTATCTTACCAAGGTCCGCTCCCCACAACATCAGAAATTTACTCGGGCTAATCCACCTAACCGACATATCTTTGGACACTAAGGGCACTTTTACCATGGCCAATCCATCTACCATGCATATCTTTAGAGTGTGGGTGGGAACCAGAGAACCCAGAGGAAACACAGGTTGATGCGGGGAGAATGTACAAACATCCAGTCACCCCAGACTGGATTTGAACTTGGGTCCCTGGCACTGTGATACAGCTGTACCATCATGCCAGCCTTTCATAAGTCCATGTTGGCCCTGTCTAATCCTGCCATTAATTCCTCAGTGTTCTGTTATCACTTCCTTTACTATAGATTACTGGAGAATCAAAGTCAGACTCACAGATCTGCAGTTACCCGTTTTCCCATTACCCCACATGTTTACACTGCTAATCCCCCTAAACTGCACATCTTGGATACTAAGGGGCAATTTAGCATGCCCAATCCACCTAACCTGCACATTTTCTGCACGGTGGGAGGAAACAGGAGCAGCCGGATGAAACCCACAGAGAAACAAGGAGAACATGTAAACAGACAGTCGCCCAAAGCTGGAATGAATCCGGGTCCCTGACGCTGTGAGGCAGCAGTGCCAACCCCGGTGCCACATCTTCACTTAATCGAATACAGTCATAGAAATCATAGAAACCCTACAGTGCAGAAAGAGGCCATTCGGCCCATCGAGTCTGCACCGACCACAATCCCACCCAGGCCCTACCCCCATATCCCTACACATTTACCCGCTAATCCCTCTAACCTACACATCTCAGGACACTAAGGGACAATTTTAGCATGGCCAATCTACCTAACCCGCATATCTTTGGACTGTGGGAGGAAACCGGAGCACCCGGAGGAAACCCACGCAGACCCGAGGAGAATGTGCAAACTCCACACAGGCAGTGACCCAAGCCGGGAATCGAACCCAGGTCCCTGGAGCTGTGAAGCAGCAGTGCTAACCACTGTGCTACCGTGCCGCCCTTGAATTAGCAACGGCTGGAACACTTCTGCTGCTGATTTTGAAATGAAAGGAATGTACTTTTGTTGGAAATGCCACACGTTCGCACATCACCACATCTCAAAACAGCTTGTTTTGTGTTTGGCACTGGAACGTGCTTCTCCAGGAAATTGCTTGAATACATTCTGTGAACTAATCTTCTTTTCAACTTTTGACAATCTGATTCATGCAAAAGACCTAATCCAGAAGCGAATTATACAGTAACTGGAAGAATCCATCAAAGCATTGACCTACAGGGGGATCTGTGCGTACAAGTGCACAGATCCCTGAAAGTGGCAACACAGGTGGATGAGGTGGTCAAGAAGGCAGACAACATGCTTGTCTTCATCGACCGCAGCATCGAGTATAAAAGTTGGCAAGTTATATTACAGCCGTATGAAGCTTTAGGAAGGCCACATTTGTAATATTGCTTGCAGTTCTGTTCGCCACACGATCAGAAGGATGTGGATGCTTTGGAGAGAGTGCAAAGGTTTACCAGAATGTTGCCTGCTCAAGGAGGGTTAACTTATGAGGAGAGGTTCTATAAACATGGACTGTTTTCACTACAAAAAGGGAGACTGAGGGGTGACCTGATGGAGATATACACAATTATGAGAGGCATCGACATCGTGGATAGTCAGAGACTTTTTCCCAGTGTGGAATGGTCAACTACAAGAGGGCACAGGATGAAGGTGAGAGGGGCAAAGTTTAGGGAAGAGGTGTTGGGAAAGTTTTCACACAGTGGGTGGTGGGTGCCTGGAATGCATTGCCAATGGAGGTGGTGGAAACAGGCACGTTACCAATGTTCAAGGTGTATCTTAATGGACACATGAACAAGAGACGAACAGAGGAATAGAAACCGCATACGGGCAGAAAGTACTGGGTCTGAATATGGATTAGGAGTCACCACAGGCTTAGTGGGCCGAAGGGCCTGTTACTGTGTTGTGTGGTTCTCTGTTCTTCCGTGTAGATGGACATTAAAATCGCCTGTGATTATTGCAGTATGTTTTTACGAGACCCCATTATTTTTCCTGTGTACTTTGTCAGAGATTCTGAATATTGTTAGGGGTCTATAAATGATTCCCACAAGTGACCTTTTAACTTTGCTAATTATTATCTCTACCCAAACTGATTCTGCATCTTGATCATTGGAACTAAATTCCCCTTTCACTACTGTCATCTGTTACGAACAGAGAGACTCCACCACCATGTCCTGTCATCTACTCACTCCACCCATTTTCACACATCAATGGATGCTGTGTCTGGGGAGAGCTGTGCACATCTGAGGAGGAGGAGAGGACCATCGAGGGTGCAACTTAAAAGTATTCCTCCAACATAAAGATTTGTGGAATTGTTATCCCATTGCTTCGGGATCACAGGGAGAAGCAGCAGGAGTCAGAGGAAAAGCAGTTTTCCTTATTCATAACTGATGCCAATACGAATGGGCAGTGTTTTTTATACAAATACCAGTGGCGAAATTATATTGTTGAATATTCAGTTATTATAAACACAATCTCACACAGTCTGCTACTTACTCCAGTTTCTGTATTTTACATTCCGGATTCCTCAGAGCCAGACAGCAGTTTCACTCCTGAATCTCCCAGTTTATTGCAACCCAGATCCAGATCTATCAGTGAGTGGTTTGTACTGAGAGCCGAGGCCAGGTCCTCGGCAGAAGTATCTGTGAGATCATTACCATTCAGACTGGAGATCAGAGAGAGAAAAATAACAGGAATCAGGGTAAATCCCCAATGTTTTTAAGAATAAGTTTATAAACAATAATAATGTACAGCGCGGGACATTCAAGAAACACAACTTCAGTTGATACAGAAGATCAAATTATATTGATGCTGTAATTCTGAAATATGAATAAAGTATGTTGAAAACTCTCATCAGGTCAGGCAATATCTGTGAAGATAGAAACAGATTTAGTTTGAGAGAAGGAATTTATCCGACTCCAGAATAAGACCAGAGGATGCTGGAAAATCTCAGCAGGTCTGGTAGTACCTGTAAGTCTTTCATGTGAATCCAGGTCCACACGATGTGGTTGACTCTGGAATGGCCCAGCAAGCAAGCTGCTCAGTTCAAGGGCAGTTAGGGATAGACCACAAGCAAGGAACTGGGAACAATCTGCACAAAATATTGGCCAGTTATTTTCAGTCTGGAAATGTAAAGCTGCCGTTTCGCTCTCAGTCAGGAACAGATCCCAGTTTTACACCAATCTCTGATTTAACAGCGCATTGGAGAGCCAAATGGCCTCCTCCTGCACCAACACTATTCTGTGAAATCTTAGAAAACAGGGAAATGCTGGAATTAAACTCAGCAGGTTCGGCAGCATCTGTGCAGAGAGAGAGAGAAACAGAGTTAACATTTCAGGTGTGTGACCTTTCCTGTGAACTGGGGAAAGTTAGAAATGTAACAGGTTTGGAGAAAGCGGCGGGTGGGACAGGGACGAAAGGAAGGTCTGTGAGAGGGTGGAAGACAGGAGAGATTGAATGAGAGAAAAGTGAACCCCCCCCCCCCGCAGAGCCAAACTCCCTCAGAGGCTCCCACACTGCATTCCAACAAACTGAACTAGATTGGACTGAGTGGGAAGTCATGGGAATGTAACCCTCACTGGACTTCATGGATCAAGTACATTTCTGGATGGAAATTAGCTGCATAGACTCCAGCCTGGTTGTTGGTGTGAAACAGGAGCTGATGTCTATCTGTGTGTGTGTGTGAGTGTGTGTGAGTTCCTGCCTGCAGCTCCCAGAGAGTTTAAAATCCTGCATCTGTCTCTCTGCAGAGCTGCTGGTTAAAGACACATTTACAGCATTTATCAGACAGAAACTTCACTCTCATTCTCTCCCTCCCCTCCCCCAGCCAGTGCTTCTGTTAAAAAAAGCTAAACGCTTTATTTTGCAGCTCTGATCAGTGGTGAGTCATTAACCATGAAGCACAGGGCACACACACACATTCACACACCCGGACACACAGCATTGTAAATCAGAAGTGGGAGTTGTAAACGCAGCAACAAAGAACTTTGCAAGATATTGTTTCAGTTCAGGCAACTTAAGGAAAAGTGAACTTTGCAAGAATCAGCAAAGGGTGCAAACCTGTAGCGGATGGAGTCCTGGATGAACAAGTTGTACAATCCACATTCAGACCTGGCCTCTCTCTCTCTCTCTCTCTGGCAGTGCAGGGCTGCTGGTTCATTGAAATCCATCTTCTCTCAGCTCCCAGTGCTGGTGATGTGAAGCTGGGAGTTGGGGGGAGGGAGAGCCTTGGGATGAACCATTTGCCTGGTGCTCACTAACCCACACACACACACAAACACCCCCCCAAACACTCAGAGACAGGTTGGTGTTGGACTGGGCCATACCTGGAGTAGGTTGGTTCAGGTGAGGTGTAGGAGCTGTGGTTGGATGGGGGGGTGATTGGGGAGGTGTGGACAGTTTGAGTGACTCAGTGAGGTTATAAAAAGGCTGAGGCTCCTTTGTCCAGTCTCTCTCTCTCTCCACGTGGGTTGGTAAGTATTAGGTAAGCTGTGTCTTTGTGAGTGAGTGAGTCAGTGTGTGCTTGCATGGAGTTCCAGCTCTGATATTGTAACCCCCCTTTCCCAGCACAAAGCCCCTGTTCCTGGATCTCTCTCCCCACCATGGGAGAGGGGATGGAAGGAGTTGGAGAGATCACCGAGGGAAAACATGTGCGATGGTGAGTATGAACCTCTTCACTTTCTGTCTGCACCTTTCCCGCCTCAGCCCTGCTTTTCTCTCTGTTTGCAGCCTCCTCTCAATCTCCCTCTCCATCTTTCTCTCTCTCAAACTTTGTCTCTCTCAATCTCTCTCCCTCTCAATCTCTCTCTCTCTCAATCTATCTCCCTCTCAATCTCTCTCCCTCTTAATCTCTATCGCTCTCAATCTCTCTCCCTCTCAATCTCTCTCCCTCTCAATCTCTCTCCCTCTCAATCTCCCTCTCCCTCACAATCTCTCTCCCTCACAATCTCTCTCCCTCTCAATCTCTCTCGCTCTCAATCTCTCTCCCTCTCAATCTCTCTCCCTCTCAATCTCTCTCTCTCCCTCACAATCTCTCTCCCTCTCAATCTCTCTCCCTCTCAATCTCTCTCCCTCTCAATCTCTCTCCCTCTCAATCTCCCCCCCAGCTGTTTCCCCCCCAGCTGTTTCCCCCCCAGCTGTTTCCCCCCCCAGCTGTTTCCCCCCCCAGCTGTTTCCCCCCAGCTGTTTCCCCCCAGATGTTTCCCCCCAGCTGTTTCCCCCCCAGCTGTTTCCCCCCCAGCTGTTTCCCCCCCCAGCTGTTTCCCCTCCCCAGCTGTCCCCCCCCAGCTGTTTCCCCCCCAGCTGTTTCCCCCCCAGCTGTTTCCCCCCCAGCTGTTTCCCCCCCAGCTGTTTCCCCCCCAGCTGTTTCCCCCCCAGCTGTTTCCCCCCCAGCTGTTTCCCCCCAGCTGTTTCCCCCCCAGCTGTTTCCCCCCCAGCTGTTTCCCCCCCAGCTGTTTCCCCCCCAGCTGTTTCCCCCCCCAGCTGTTTCCCCCCCAGCTGTTTCCCCCCCAGCTGTTTCCCCCCCCAGCTGTTTCCCCCCCCCAGCTGTTTCCCCCCCAGCTTTTCCCCCCCAGCTCTTTCCCCCCCAGCTGTTCCCCCCCCAGCTGTCCCCCCCCCAGCTGTTTCCCCCCCCAGCTGTTTCCCCCCCCCCAGCTGTTTCCCCCCCCAGCTGTTCCCCCCCAGCTGTTTCCCCCCAGCTGTTCCCCCCCCCCCCAGCTGTTCCCCCCCCCAGCTGTTCCCCCCCCAGCTGTTTCCCCCCCCCCCCCGCTCTGTTTCCCCTCCCGCTCTGTTTCCCCCCCCCGGTCTGTTTCCGCCCCCCCGCTCTGTTCCCCCCCCCGCTCTGTTTCCCCCCCCCCCGCTCTGTTTCCCCCCCCCCGGTCTGTTTCCCCCCCCCGGCTCTGTTTCCCTCCTCGCTCTGTTTCCCCCCCTCTCTGTTTCCCCCCCCCGCTCTGTTTCCCCCCGCGCTCTGTTCCCCCCCCGCTCTGTTTCCCCCCCCGCTCTGTTTCCCCCTCCCCCCCGCTCTGTTTCCCCCCCCCCCCGCTCTGCTTCCCCCCCCCCCGCTCTGCTTCCCACCCCGCTCTGCTTCCCCCCCCTGCTCTGCTTCCCCCCCCTGCTCTGCTTCCCCCCCCCGCTCTGCTTCCCCCGCTCTGTTTCCCCCCCCGCCGCTCTGTTTCCCCCTCTCAGACACGCCCTGACCAATTCCTCTGAGACCCTCCAGTCCCACCAGGATTCCCCCCCCCCCCAAATCCCAGCCCTATCCATAGGGGCCCCTCCCCAGCTCCTGAACTCCTGTCCCCACCCCCACCGACAGACCCAAACCCCACCCCCACCGACAGACCCAAAACCCCACCCCCACCGACAGACCCAACCCCCACCCCCACCGACAGACCCAAACCCCACCCCCACCCCCACCGACAGACCCAAAACCCCACCCCCACCGACAGACCCAACCCCACCCCCACCGACAGACACGAACCCCACCCCCACCGACAGACCCAAACCCCACCCCCACCGACAGACCCGAACCCCACACCCACCCCCACCGACAGACCCAAACCCCACCCCCAGACACAAACCCCACCCCCACCGACAGACCCAAACCCCACCGACAGACCCAAACCCCACCCCCACCGACAGACCCAAACCTCACCCCCACCGACAGACCCAAAACCCCACCCCCACCGACAGACCCAACCCCACCCCCACCGACAGTCCCGAACCCCACCCCCACCGACAGACCCAAACCCCACCCCCACCGACAGACCCGAACCCCACACCCACCCCCACCGACAGACCCAAACCCCACCCCCAGACCCAAACCCCACCCCCACCGACAGACCCACACCCCACCAACAGACCCAAACCCCACCCCCAGACCCAAACCCCACCCCCAGACCCAAACCCCACCAACAGACCCAAACCTCTCTGCCCCTCCCCTGATCCTCTCGGCCCCTCCCCTGATCCTCTCGGCCCCTCCCCCTGATCCTCTCGGCCCCTCCCCTGATCCTCTCGGCCCCTCCCCCCGATCCTCTCTGCCCCTCCCCCGATCCTCTCTGCCCCTCCCCCCCGATCCTCTCTGCCCCTCCCCCCCGATCCTCTCTGCCCCTTCCCCCGATCCTCTCTGCCCCTCCCCCCGATCCTCTCTGCCCCTCCCCCCGATCCTCTCTGCCCCTTCCCCCGATCCTCTCTGCCCCTCCCCCCGATCCTCTCTGCCCAATCTTCTCCAATCCCACTCTAATCACCCCCCCACTCACTCTCTCTCAGGAACTCACCGCCAAAGCCCTCTGAGCCCCTCCAAATCCTTCTGAACCCCCCGCCCTCAATCTCCACTAATTCCCCCCCAAAACTCCTCTTTCCCCCACCTGATTCCCTGTCCCTCTGCCCCATCTCCTTTCATCCGACTCTGTAAGCACCCCCTCCCCCCGCTCAATCTCTCTGACACCCACTGCCAATCTGACCCTCAGCCCCCTGAATCCTCCAGGTTCCTGCCCCAATTCCTCAGCCCCCCCCCAAAGGCTCCCTCTGCCCCCCGCCAAACCCAAGCCCCCCTGACGCCTGCACCCAATCCTTCCTCAGTCCTCCCCACCCCTGAATCCCTCTGAGTCACCACCCCCGCTCCGAATCGCTCGACGCCCCCCCAATTCTAACCCTGATGCAAGGCCCCACCATAAATCCCTCTCTGAATTTCCCCCCTCCCAAATCCCTATGAATCCACCCCGCCCTCAATCCCTTTCCCTCCACCCCGACTCCCCCTCCCCTCCCGCTAACTCCCTCTCTGACTCCCTACCCCATCCAGACCTTCCCCAGATTCTAACCCCCTGAGATTCCTCTAGAATCCCCCCTGAATGTCTCCCGAGATCGCCCCCACCCTCGCCACATTCCTCTGCCCCCGAATCCTGCTCCCTCTCCAATCCCACCCCTTCAATCTGTCTGAGCACCAAACCATGTCTTGTAATCCCCGTAAGCCCCCCAATGCTTCCTGTATCCCTCAGAACCCCAGAAATCCCCCTCTAAGCCCCCCCTTCCCAAATCCCCCTCAATTCCCCCCGATTCCCTCCCTCTCCGCCCCGCTAAATCCCAAAGTCCCCATGAGACCCTTAAATCCCCCTGAATCCCTCTAATTCCCGACCACAATCCCTGAGTCTCCCCCTACATCCCTCTCCACTCTCCCCCTTTAATCCCCCTCAATTCCCCCCCCACTCCAGCCAAATCTGTTGTCCCTCCTCACAATCCCTCTAAACCTCCCGATCCTTCCCTCTGAGCCCCGTATCCCTCTAAGTTCCCCTCTTTCCCCCCCACCCCTCTCAACCTGGCAAATTCCCACTCCCTCCCTGTGAACAGCCTCTGGACTGACAGATCCCCCCCTTTCTAATTAGTACCCCCCCCCTCCCACCGCGCGTCCATCCCCGTCCACCACCCCCCTGTAAACAGCTCCTGGTGGAGTTGGATGTGGAAATTCTGCCCATTTTAAACATTAACGTTCAAATGACTAATTCCCCTGACACTGAGCAGCCTGTGTTATAACATCCCCCACCCCCATCCTGTACAACAGACCCCCTGTCTGATTCCCCCTCCCCCCTCCTCCATTGCCCCCTTTCTCTGATAACCCCGGACTCTGGTCAGCCTGTGTTATAATATTCCCCCCACTTGTACAACAGCCTCCCCCACCAGCCCCTTCCCTCTCTGTCTAATAGCCCCTGGCTCTGAACAAGCCCCTGTATTACACACTCCCCCCTTTCAGCAGTGCTGAATCCCTCTGAATTGCCCCCGATTCCCTCCCTCTGCGTTCCTGGGCCTTTGCTGCTTGTGAACAGCAAACCTGTGATCTGGCCCGTCCCCCACGAGAGAGAGAGAGAGACAGAGAGAGAAGCAGAGAGATATAGAGATGGAGATAGAGAGAATGCTGCTGTAATTCAGACAGAGTGAGTCACAGAGAGGGGGAAGCAGAGATCAGATACAGAGAGAGATAAGAGGCAGAGAGATATAGAGATGGAGATAGAGAGAATGCTGCTGTAATTCAGACAGAATGAGTCACAGAGAGGGGGAAGCAAAGATCAGAGAGAGAGAGATGGGGAGGATGCTACTGTAATTCAGACTGATTCACAGAGAAGGAAGCAGAGATCAGAGAGAGGGGAAGCAGATAGAGAGATAGATGGAGGGAAGCAGATGGAGAGATAGAGAGAGGGAAGCAGATAGAGAGAGGGATAAGAGACAAATAAAAGCAGAGTTAATGTTAAAATTTTATTTGTCAATCACAAGTAGGCTTACATTAACACTGCAATGAAGTTATTGTGAAAAGATATAGAGATGGGGAGAGAGAGAGAATGCTGCTGTACTTCAGACAGAATGAGTCACAGAGAGGGAGCAGAGATAGACAGAGAGGGGAGCAGAGATAGAGAGAGATGGAGAGGAGGCTGCTGTGATTGAGATAAAATGATCCACAGAGAGAGAGGGAGATATGTCCAGAGAGGCTGAGATACAAAGTGAGATGTCGAGATAAATAGAAAGTGGGGCTTTGGCAAGACAGAGTGACAAAGTTTCAGAGAGAGAGTGAAAGATAGAGAGAATGAGAGAAAAAGGGAAAGATGCTGCCATTTTGAGAGGCTGAGGTATAAAGGATGGGGAGAGACAGGGATTGGAAAGATGTGGAGAAACAGTTCTGAGGATGGGGGAGTTGCACAGACAGAGCTTCAGGGAGAGGGATTGAAATCTGTGGGATTACATTGGAGCAGGGATCACTGGGAATACCCCTCTCCCCCTGACACCCAGACCACTAACCCTCAGTGTAAAAGCCCCACCAGTCGATCTGTGAATAAAAATGAACCACAAAGACACGGGGACTTTTATTAATATTTTTCTCTCTGGTTATAGCTCTTGTCCGAGGATTCCTCACGGCAAGACTATTCGCTCTCTGCATCGCCAAAGTTTCCAAAGGAATTCTCCTTGGAAGAGAGAAAGAGAAAATAAAGTGAAATTTGATTAAACACAAAACAAAAGCTGATTAAAAACAATAAAAGGCACAGCAAGATCCCAGGACTTGCTGAAATTCACAATCTCACTGGGGGGGGGGGGGGAGGTGGGGGAAACATTCACTTTCACCTCCTCATTATTAAACCCTGACAAAATGGGAACACGTTTCAAATGCAATGAACTTCCAACTGCCTCCTGACGGTCCCGATATTGAATTTATTAAACACGTCAAAGCATTCTGGGGGCTTTACTCCAGAGACAGGCCAGTGAATAAACACAGGAGGCCCCAATGATGTTCCCACTTCTATCAGTCACCTCTCTCCGCCACCCCCCCCCTCTGTTTCTCCCTCTCCGTCTCTTACACACTTCCCCCAGATATCTATCTGTCCAATACCCCGTCTCTGCTCCTGTCTCTGGATAACCTGTCCTGATCTCTGCTCTGTTTCTCTACCTTGAGGTGAATCTGGGTTGAAACGCTCTAAGTTTCTGTCTGACCGTTTAAAATAAAACTCACAATCAAAAGGGAAATGAGAGGGGGGCGGGGGGGCAGGAAAATCCACAATCCCACCCTGAAGCGGCTGCTTCACATTTTATTGAACCATTGAATTCAGCACTTAAACCCTGTTGGGGAATTAAGCAAACGCAAAAGTGCTGCTGAGATTTAGGCTGTGAAGTGCGGCCTAGTCACAGAGGCTGCATTATTCCTCAGGTAGAAAGAACAACCCCCCTCTCTCCCACCCCCCAGTTAAACAGAACAATCTTCTCCATCCACACCCACAAATCCCAGCGCCCTGTCTGAAAACACAAGCAGGACTCTGGGATTGAGAACAAGCCTTTCCCCCAGGCTCAGGAATTTGAATTTCAGCTCCCTCTCCCTCCCGAGTGCTTCACAGTGAGAGAGAGAGAGAGACTGGGAATGCTGCAATCAGAATCCCACAGGGAGTCCCACACTGCAGGAGGACACCCCCCACCCCCAGAGCCTCTGTCTCTTTCCCCCACCCCTCCCTCCACTGACCACCAACACTCCCCACCCCTTCCCTGTTCACCCTGTTTCTCTCTCTCTCTACCCCACCCTCCTTCCCCTCCATCTTTTGATGTTTAAAGCATGGGGCTCTGTCACAGTGTGAGGAATATGGGGCAGGGGGACAGAGCATGAGTGCACAGCAAGATCCCACACACACACACAGCTTGAACAGGGCCAGATACAAAGTGATTTTGAAGCGAGGATTGGGGTAAAGTGAGTGGGAAATGAGGGAACCACACATCTCCCTCTCTCTCCCCTCCATTTCTCCCCCCCCCCCCCCCCGCAAATGAAAATAATAAGTCACTCCAGGATTGGGGCTGTTTGTACATTCGATATGAACAGGGAACTATTTTCTAAACGGTGACAAAATTCATAATGCTAAAGTGCAAAGGGACTTGGGAGTCCTAGTCCAGGATTCTCTAAAGGTAAACTTGCAGGTTGAGTCCGTAATTAGGAAAGCAAATGTAATGTTGTCATTTATCTCAAGAGGCTTGGAATACAAAAGCAGGGATGTACTTCTGAGGCTTTATAAAGCACTGGTTAGGCCCCATTTGGAGTACTGTGAGCAATTTTGGGCCCCACACCTCAGGAAGGACATACTGGCACTGGAGCGGGTCCAGCGGAGATTCACACGGATGATCCCAGGAATGGTAGGCCTGACATACGATGAACGTCTGAGGATCGTGGGATTATATTCATTGGAGTTTAGGAGGTTGAGGGGAGATCTGATAGAAACTTACAAGATAATGAACGGCTTAGATAGGATGGACGTAGGGAAGTTGTTTCCATTAACAGGGGAGACTAGGACGCGGGGGCACAGCCTTAGAATAAAAGGGAGTCACTTTAGAACAGAGATGAGGAGAAATTTCTTCAGCCAGAGAGTGGTGGGTCTGTGGAATTCATTGCCACAGAGGGCTGTGGAGGCCGAGACGTTGAGCGTCTTCAAGACAGAAATTGATAAATTCTTGATTTCTCGAGGAATTAAGGGCTATGGGGAGAGAGCGGGTAAATGGAGTTGAAATCAACCATGATTGAATGGTGGAGTGGACTCGATGGGCCGAATGGCCTTACTTCCGCTCCTATGTCTTATGGTCTTATGGTCTTATGGAACCTTCCACTTCGAGCACAGTCACACCCTTCTCTGATTCCCTCTTTCTCGTGCTGTTTCTCTCTTTCTCTGCCTCTATCTCTGAACCTGTCCAGCCCCCTCTGTGTCTCTCTTGCTTTCCCCCCAGATCTATATATATATATATCCAATACCCCATCTCTGCCCCGGTCTCTCCTACTCTGGATAATCTGTCCTGATCTCTGCTCTGTTTCCCCGTCTGGGGATGAATGGGGATTAAAATGCTCTCTCTGATAAGTTTCTGTCTGACCGTTTCAAATAATGACGTGTTGTGGGCCACGTTTGCTATTTCTCAGGGATTTCCATGGGGAAATGGGGAGGGAAGCTCTTTCTGCAAAGCCAGATCTCTCTCTCACTGCAATGTGGTAGCAGCCAGATTCCAATATCTTTACAACACATCAAATATGAGGAAAATATATTTTCAAACACAACAGCACAGATTCAGCCTCAGTTACACAGTCGCTGTTTATAAATCCCACCTTCTGGGAGGCTGTGAGTGAGGGTCTTTATCTCAGAGTAAAGTTTATTTCTTCGTCACAAGTAAGGCTTACATTAACACTGCAATGAAGTTACTGTGAAATTCTCCTAGTCGCCACACTCTGGCGCCTGTTAATGCGCCAGAGTGGGTTAATGCACCTAACCAGAGACTGGGGAGCTGGCTGGGCTGTGAGTGCACAGCGGAGGCTCCCCCACCCCCACCCGCGAACCCACTCCCCTCCAATCTCTCTCCTCTCCCTGCCCCTCTGCCTTTGCTCTCTCTCTCTCTCTCTGTTACCATCCCTTTCTCTCTCTCTCTCCCTCCCTGATAACTCACAATCACGGGAGAAAGATTGAAGAGAAAGAGATATAGCAGGAAAACCCACAATCACATCCCAAATCCAATGAAAGGGTTGACCAGGATGTTGCCTGCTATGGAGGGTATTGGCTGTGAGGATTGATTGAATAAACTGGGATTGTTCTCCCTGGAAAGACAGAGGCTGAGGGATGACCAGCTGGAAGTTTATAAAATTACGAGGGGTGCGGCGAGGATGAACAGTTGGGAGCTTTTTCCCAGGACAGAAATGATAATTACAAGGGAAACAAGTTCAAGATAAGGGGGAAAGGTTGAGTGGAGATGTGCGGGGAAGGTTTTTACACAGAGGGTGGTGGGGGCCTGGAATGCGCTGCCAAGTGAGGTGGTTGAGGCAGATACATTAGCGACATTTAAGACTTATCTGGATAGACACATGAACAAACGGGGTACAGAGGGATACAGGCCATTGGTGTCGATAGGTAAACATGATCGGCGCAGGCTTGGAGGGCCAAAGGACCTGTTCCTGTGCTGTGCTGTTCTTTGTATTAAAGTGGCTGCTGCAGGTTTTATTCGACCGTCGAGTCCCATCGATTTAAACACAGGCACTGTTTGGAAAAGGAGCAAAATGCAAAAGCCTTCCTGAGGTTAGGCCTGGGATTGAGGCCTGGTCACAGAGGCTGCATTATACATCCTGGACAAAGAACAGGTTCCCCAGGCCCCGGCCAGTTCACCAGAACAATCCCCTCCAGCCCCGAAACCTCCCGGACAGGGCCTGGGAGGAGGGAGGGGGGGAAAAGGGAACCAGTGCTGCCCCCACCCCCTGTCCCCTTCCACCCTCCCCTCACACCGCACGCAGCCCCCATTACAGAATCATAGAATCCTACAGTACAGAAGGAGGCCATTCGGCCCATCAGGTCTACACCGACCACATTCACATCCAGGCCCCATCCTCATTACTCCTTGTGACTTTCTCTCTCTCTCTGTCTCTCTCTCCCTCTCTCTTTGTGTGACTTTCTCTCTCTGTCTCTCTCTCCCTCTCTCTTTGTGTGACTTTCTCTCTCTCTCTGTCTCTCTCTCCCTCTCTCTTTGTGTGACTTTCTCTCTGTCTCTCCCGATCTCTCTCTCCCTGTCTAATATTGTTATGAAGTTGCATATATAAGGTTAAAAATGTGGTGTTTGACAAATGTAAATATTGAAAAGAAATGCTGAGAAAACCAAAACGAACCATCCAGCGTTGTGTCTTTAGAAAGCCTGTGTCTTTGTGCTGGGGATTTTAAACTGCAGAAAGCAGGCTGCAGAAGACAACTTTACAACATTTGTGTCCAAAGCAGCAGCCAGAGTCCCAGCAGAGCAAAACAGGCTTTGAATTGGGTCAATGATTTTAAAACAAGCTCCCAAACACACACAACCAAAAGACAGTTTCATTTTACAGATATTTAATTTACTCTTTCCCACTCACCAAAGGGTTTGTGACTAATTACAAAGCCGGGATATTTTAACCCAGGGTTTCAAACTCCAGCCCCCCTCACACCCCACAATCGAACCAGAACAAAGAACAAAGAACAATACAGCACAGGAACAGGCCCTTCGGCCCTCCAAGCCCGTGCCGCTCCCCGGTCCAGGATTGAATCCTGAATCCAGGATCCCCGCCCAATTTTCCAGCCTATCTACATCCTAATATCCTATCCACCGAGCTGTCCCTCACAGCTACGATGCTTTGTTCATCACAACCTATTTACTCACCCCCACCGCCCCCATTCCAGACCATGTGATCTCCAGGGAGAGGCGAAAACCCAGAGTGAAAACCCCAGGGCCAATATGGGGAAAAAAAATCTGGGAAATTCCTCTCCGACCCCCTGAGGCGATCGAAACGAGTCCAGGAGATCACACTGGCCCTGATCAGAAAATGCTTCCCAACCCTATTCATTTCCACTTCTGCTTTTCGAACACCATCTGAATTCCCTGCCCCCGAGATAGGTTCCCAACTATCCGCAGTCTCGCTCTGTACTGGCACCAGCAAGATGATCATAGAATGAAGCCTTGAAACGAGAAACAAAGAACAATTAGCCCGCGCCGCTCCCCGGTCCAAACTAGACCACTCTTTTGTATCCCTCCATTCCCACTCCGTTCATATAGCTGTCTAGATAAGTCTTAAACGTTCCCAGTGTGTCCGCCTCCACCACCTTGCCCGGCAACACATTCCAGGCCCCCACAACCCTCTGTGTAAAATATGTCCTTCTGATATCAGTGTTAAACCTCCCCCCCTTCACCTTGAACCTATGACTCCTCGTGAACGTCACCACCGACCCGGGGAAAAGCTTCCCACCGTTCACCCTATCTATGCCTTTCATAATTTTATACACCTCTATTAAGTCTCTCTCCTCATAACCAAGCCCCTCCATACCAGGCAACATCCTGGTAAACCTCCTCTGTACTCTCTCCAAAGCCTCCACGTCCTTCTGGTAGTGTGGCGACCAGAACTGGACGCAGTATTCCAAATGCGGCCGAACCAACGTTCTATACATCTGCAACATCAGACCCCAACTCTCTCTGTCTCTCTCACACACTGTCCTTGTTTAATATTGTTATGAAGCTGCATATAGGGTAAAACATCTGGTGTTTGACAAATGTAAATATTGAAAAGAAATGCTGAGAAAACCAAAACAAACCATCCAGCGTTGTGTCTTTAGAAAGCCTGTGTCTTTGTGCTGGGGATTTTAAACTGCAGAAAGCAGGCTGCAGAAGACAACTTTACAACATTTGTGTCCAAAGCAGCAGCCAGAGTCCCAGCAGAGCAAAACAGGCTTTGAATTGGGTCAATGATTTTAAAACAAGCTCTCAAACACACACAACCAATTGCATTCAAATTGGGGCGTTGGTGACAGCCTCAAGCCACTCAAATTGCAGGAATACTGTGAGGAAATTCTGGGTATTTAAACCCGGGACAGGGGGAAATAACGGGGAGGGAGCGACCTTGCTGCCTCTTTAGATTGAAGGAGGGAGAGTCTGATACTGAATCCTGCAGTAATATATACAGCTTCATCACATCACCATCTAAATAGAAGCAGAAACCAACTCAGAAAGTATTCCAGACCCAAGCAGCAGAAGAAAGTTCACACTTCCAACAGATGCCTGGTGTTATATTATTTGAGGGTGACACTATTCTGTAATGATTTATTTCATTATTCCTGAGTGAGTCTTGTCATTGGAACAGCATTCTACTGGGGAGTTTATTCAGTTTGTTCATTGTTTTAATAAGGTTGTCACCCAGTCTAAATTAAAGACCTGTTAGTTGTTCCTGATACAGAGAGTGTCAGATCCTGCTTTAATTTACCAATTCCTCCCACAGTCCAAAGCTGTGCGGGTTGGGTGGATTGGCCGTGTTAAATTGACCCCAGTGTCAGGGAGATTAGCAGGTTAAAAGTGTGGGGTTATGGGAATAGGGCCTGGTTGGGATTGTGGTCGGTACAGACTAGATGGGCCGAATGGCCTCCTTCTGCACATCTGTCTAAAACCAGTAGCTTTCTCCTGTCTCACACACACTTACTTAAGATTACGAGGCAAGGTGTATCCCTTTAGGGGGTTACAAAATAGCGCAGAGGGAAACATCACCTCAGCGTGGTAACAATATTTACAATCCCACAATCACACACCCACCCTCCCTTAGTCAATGAATGAATGATTCAAATGACAATGAAGGTAATTCTGCACAGCAAGATCCCACTGCCAGTCCCACGATGGAGGAGGACACCCCCAGACTCTGTGTCTCTTTCCCCCTGCCCCTCCTGAGACCCTCTCTCACCCCCCCCAACACACCCTCTCTGTTTAGCTCTCCCTCCATTTCTCTATTTCTCTCTCTGCCTCCTCCCCCTCCCCAACCCTTCTCCTTCTCCTCAATCTTTCCTGTTTAAAGTTCTGCTCACGGTCACAGTGCGAGGAATAGGGAGCCAGACCCACCTGTGTGCACAGCAAGATCCCACACACACAACCTGGTGAGGGCCAGATTAAATAAATGTGGGTGAGGACTGCAGGAGAGTGTGTGGGAAACGGGATCCACTCCTCTCTCTCTCTCTCTCTTCCCAAATTAAATTAACAACAATTCACATTAGTGTTTTCTTTAACCTTTTATTGAAAGATGAAATATAGACAGGAATGTCTGGGGAGAGAGAGAGGGGAGGGGTGCTGGGATTGGTAAGAACGCTGGAGAGACAGAGACAGGGAAATTCTTTCCCCCCCCCCCCCCATCCAAATAGAAATTCCTGGGAAAAGAGAGAGAGAAAAGAATCTGGAGTCACACAGCACAGAAACAGGCCCTTCGGCCCACCAGCTCCATGCTGGCCATTAAATCCCAATCTATCCTCCTCCCATTCCCCAGCACTTGCTCCAGAGCCTACGATGCCTCGGCGATTAAAGTGCTTGAATTTACCCGACCCCTTTTCAAGCTTTTTCCTTGAACCCACTTTGCGGTCCCTGAGCCAGATTTTGTTTAATAAAGTGTGGTCGTTGTTGCAGTGCAGGCAAAGGCCACAGGCCCAGTGTGTGCACAGCAAGATCCCACAGCAGCAGCAGCAGCAATGTGAACCTGAATCAGATGGGACACAATCGTCCCACCCCCCACTCTCTTGCCTGCTGTGACCCCCCTTCCCCACTCACTACCCTGTGTGTGTGTGTGTGTGTGTGTGTCTGCATCATCCCAAATCTCCAGAAAGGCTGGAACTCCCTCTTAAAAGTAACCCTTTTTAAAACTAAAATCCCTGTGGTGCACAGCAAGATCCCACAAAGTGCAGTCAGCTGTGTTGAGCGTTTTTTAATTTGGGAATTGTTTATACAGAGTGAGGGAGCCAGAGAGGGGCTGAGACAGTGAAATCCCTCTCTCAGGACCCTCAGAATTAAACTGGAGACCCTGTCCCTCACTGAAACCTCCCTCTCTCTAACAGCCTGTGTCTCTCCCCCTGCATCTAACCCACAACTCCAGCTGTTTCCATCCCTCCCTCTTCCTCTCTCTTCCTGCCTCTCTGTCTCCAGCTGTTTCTGCTCGAGAAGAGACAGTGAGAGAGAGAACAGGGAGAGAGGGAGACGGGGAGAGACAGAAATCAAGCGAGAGAGATAGATATTTGATAATTAATTGTGTATGGTCGCATTATTGAGTGTGGATTAATTTGGTGATTTTTTTATACAGAGAGGCAGAGAGAGAGGTGAAGACAGTGACATTCTCTCCCTGGCACCCGCGCAAGTTCAAAGACACAAAAGCTGCAGACACTCACACACACAAACTGGGTTTGGTAAGTTTCCCAATCTCTGCAGCTTCCCATGTGGTCCAGGGTTTGAATTGAAATTTAAAAGCAGCTTGGAGAGACTGCAGGATTTTTGAGTTGAATTTCTCCCCCCCCCCCCCCCCCCTCACCCTGTAAATATAAAATAGAAATTCCTGGATTACAATATTCCCTTGGACAGAGCGGAGGGAATGTGTGAGTGGTGTGTGTGTGTGTCTGAGACCTAGGCTGGATTTGGGAATATCTGCCTGCTGAAGAGAGTCAGTGAAACCATCCTGGCTGAATATCTCATCGCTAAAGAGTCACAGAGAGAGATATCTGATAAATAAATGTGTGACTGAACCCACTCTGGATGCTCCCTCTATCTCTGTCTCTCTCACTAACTTCATTGCAGTGTTAATGTAAGCCTTGTGACACTAGTAAATAAACGTTAAATCTTTCAACTTTAAAACCTCTGTCTCTTTCTGTCTCTCTCAGTAACTGCAGCGTTAATGTGAGCCTTAATTATGACACTAATAAACAAACTTTAAAACTTTAAACATCTTCTCTGTCTCTTTATCTCTGTCTCTGTGTGTCTCTCTGTCTCTCTCTCAGTAACTTCATTGCAGTGTTAATGTAAGCCTTACTTGTGACACTAATAATCAAACTTTAAAACTTTCAGCTTTAAAAACTCTGTCTGTGTGTCTCTGTCTCAATTCAGACACTAGTTCAGTGCCAGGTTGAGAGGGGGTCAGTATTGAGCAGAATGGGAGGCAGTTTGATACAAAGTTTGCAGAAACTGCAGCGAGTGTTTGTAAACATGTTGGGGTTTGTGGAAAGGTCAGTGTGTAACAAGCTGAGGGAAGGTGTTTCCACTTCACATGTGGCTACTTTTTGGCAATGGGAGTTACCTTTGCATCTACAGGGAGCTCTGAAGCCTCATGGCTTTCTGCCTGCCTCTGTTTGAACAGTTTAATATGTTTCAGCACTGAGACCTCTGGCCCTTGTTGGGAATATCAGTCTCCCAGAATACCAGTATACCTGACTGCCCACCTCCCCCCCGCCCGCCACCCCCAGCCCCCAACCCCCAACCCTGTGTGTGTGTTGTCCCAAGTCTGGAGACTTCCCCACAGTCCCCTGAAAGGTTTAAACTGCCTCTGAGAACACACCCTTTTTAAAACAAAATCCCCAGCAACATCCCACAAGCTGCAGTCAGCTGTGTTGAGTGTTTTGTAATTTGGGAAAAGTTTACACAGAGAGAGAGAGAGTGAGGCAGAGAGGGGCTGAGACAGTGAAATCAAACCCCGCGGGACAGCCAGAATGAAAATTACACAGCACAAAATCCCAGGATTGCCCCTTTCCAGGTTTTACTGAGAGATTGTCCAACTAAATATTAATTCCTGGGAAAAAGAGGGAGAGAGAGAGAATAAAGAGAGGCAGATAGAGGAAGGAAATGGAGAGAAAAGCAGAGAGAAATAGACAGAATGGGGGAAAAGCTGTGGAGACGATGATATGAAAATCTGAACATCTGTAAACTGAATTGTAAAGGCCTCTGTGAATTTTATTCAACAATTAGGTTCATTGCTCTGTCTCCGACCCCTGTTATTTTCGATTTAAAACAAACTTATAGACAGTTTCAAACATAATTTACTCTTTGCCACCCACCAAAGGGTTAACCTGTTTGTGACTAATTGCAAAGCCGGGATATTTTAACCCCAGGGTTTCAAACTCCAGCACCCCCTCACACCCCACAATTGAACCTGAACTGGTTCATCCGAGGAAGCGAGATTAAAATTAAACCTGGATCAGGGTAAGAAAGAGATAACAACTCACGTGCGGCCTATAGAACAGGCCTCAGTCCATCCATCCTCCTCTGGAGAAAAGCCCCTTGTCCAAGGATTCCGAGTCCCATTGCAGTCTTCAAAATTCAAATCCCTGGGAAGAAGAGAGAGAGAAAATAATTAATTAAAATACAAGAAATTGTTTAAATTAAATAGCACAAGAGGCCAGGATTCCCCTTCTGAGATTTTACTGAGAGATTGTCTAACTAGATATGAATTATTGGGGAAAAGAGAGAGAAAATTAATTAAATACAAGAAACCATTTAAATTAAATCTCACCGAAACGCAGGATCCCCCCCTCTCAGTTACACAATCTCTCAGAAACATCAGAATGGCAGGAACAGAGAGAGAGAAATCTACAAACAGAATCTCCTAAAACTGAATCAAATATCCACAACCCCCCCGTCCATCCCTGTCTCCCTCTCAGACTCCAGGAGCTGCTCATCTCCCTCTTTCAGTTTGGGAAGGGGCTGCTGATTCCTTCGGGACACTTTTTAAAATCGCCCTCCCGGGATTGATTTCTACAACTCCCTCCATCTCCCTTTCACTATCTCCCTCTCTTTTCTCCCTCTGCTCCTGTCTCTCTCACTCAGTGTAAAGATGGATGTCCCTGTCTAGATCCTTGTCCCTGTCCCCTCTCTTTCTCACTCGTTGTCTCTGTCCAGAGCTGTTTCTTTCCCTCTCTCTCATGTACTCTGCATTGAAATGAGTGATGCCATATTCCTGTCTCCCTGTTTACAATAACACAGTTTTTGTTGATTAAAGGTTTAAAGAGACACAAAGGAAGATGGAGCCAGAGAGAGAGAGAGAGACATTCTGGAGAGTGATAGACAGATATGGAAGAATGTTCGAGAGAGAGAGATTCTGGTGAGTGATGGACAGATATGGAAGAATGCTCGAGAGAGAGAGAGAGAGAGAAATTCTGGAGAGTGATAGATATGGAAGAATGCTCGAGAGAGAAAGAGAGAGAGATGAATGGAAAGAAACAGGAAGGGAGAGAAAGCTGAAGATAGGGGAAAAATACTGGAGGGAGAGACAGAGAAAAGCAGAGAGAAATAGAATGGGGAAGAAAGCTGTAGAGGGGAAGATAAATGTAAAGGCTGAACTTCAGAAAATTGAGTTGTCATGTCCTCTGTGAAACGTATTTAACATTCGGGTACGTCAGTCTCTCCCATCCCTGTTACTTTGGATTTGCATCAAACTTTTAGAAAGTTTCATATTACAGATATTGAATTTACTCTTTGCCACCCACCAAACGAATTGCAAAGCTGGGATATTTTAACCCCAGGGTTTTAAACTCCAGCCTCCCCACTTCCCACAATCGAACCAGAACTGGTTCATCCGAGGAAGCGAGATTAAAATTAAACCTGGATCAGGGTAATAAGAGATAACAACTCACTTGCAGCCTATAGAACAGGCCTCAGTCCATCCATCCTCCTCTGGAGAAAAGCCCCTTGTCCAAGGATTCCAAGTCATGGTGCAGTCTTAAATTCAAATCCCTGGGGAACAGAGAAAATAATTAATTAAAGTACAAGAAAATGTTTAAATTAAATAGCACAAGAGCCCAGGATTCCCCCTTCTTAGATTTTACAGAGAGATTGTCCAACAAAATATTATTTCCTGGGAAAAAGAGGGAGAGAGAGGGAATAAAAAAGAGAGACAGATAGAGGAAGGAAAGGGATGGAGAGAGAGAAAGCAGAGAGAAATAGACAGAATGGGCGAAAAGCTGCAGAGAGGACTAAATGAAATTCTAAACTTCTGAAAACTGAATTGTAAAGGCCTCTGTGAATTTTATTCAACAATTAGGAACAGCGCTCTGTCTCCCATCCCTGTTATCTTGGATTTAAAACAAATTGAGACAGTTTCATATTACAGACATTTAATTTACTCTTTGCCACCCACCTAAGGGTTAATGTGTTTGTAACTAATTGCAAAGCGGGGATATTTTAACCCCAGGGTTTCAAACTCCAGCCCCCCTCACACCCCACAATCGAACTAGGACTGGTTCATTCGAGGAAGCGAGATTAAAATTAAACCTGGATCAGGGTAATAAAGAGATAACAACTCACATGCGGCCTATAGAACAGACCTCAGTCCATCCATCCTCCTCTCGAGAAAAGCCCCTTGTCCAAGGATTCTGAGTCCCATTGCAGTCTCTCATGTATTCTGCATTGAAATGAGCGATGCCATATTCCTGTCTCCCTGTTTACAATAACGGAGAGTTTTTATTGATTTAAGATTTAAAGAGACACAAAGAAAGA